>NC_081427.1:11805300-12014765 GCF_949786415.1 Peromyscus eremicus
ATCATTTTCACCCTCCCTCTCTCCACTCCAACTTCTTCCATGCCCACACTCCCTCTCAAACTCATGAGCTCTTCATTATTATCGTTATATGCATACACATCTGTGTGTGCACCAGCCTGCTGTACCCATCTAGTGTTGCTCATATGTTTATGTGCCTAGAGATGACCACCTGGGATTGGATAACCCATCAGAGGCTCATCCCTGGAGAACACTGGGTCTCCCTCTCTGGGTCATTAATGACCTATAGCTCTTTGTGTAGGGGTAGGCCCTTGTGAAATGCCCTGTATGTCCATCAGCCCATCTGCTCTCTGGACAGTGTTGTCACTGTCCAGATCTTGTTTAGGCAGCCTGTCGTTAAGATTCCATCAGCAGGTTCCCTGTCCTGTATAGAAACTGTGTGGCAGTGGATATCCTGGTCCTCAGGTCTTCGAGTCTTTACCCCCTCTTCCGTGATGTTCCCTGAGGTGTGAACATTGTGTTGGAGATGTCTCAGTTGGTGTTGGACACCCCATGGCCAGTAGTTCTCTATATTTTGACCAGTTGCAGGTTTCTGTAAGAGCTACAAGAAGCTTGTCCGATGGGAATGAGAGCTGCACCTATCTGTTGGTCTAAGGAGAAGTACTTATGCAGTACTTATACAATGCAGTTAGGCATTGTGCTGGTTCAGAAAAGCAGAAGGACTAGTAGGATCTCCTTCAGAGTCCGTGACCTCACCAGCCACAGGTGGTTGGCTGGGTTTACAGTACCAGGCATGAATTCCTTCCTGTTGAGCAGGCCTTAGATCAAATCAGATGGTGTTGCTTACTCCAAGATACAAGTACTGCTGGTGAGCCCTTATGGACATTTTGCTGTGCTGACCATTGTTGTGGTTCATAGACTTTACAGCTGGGTGGGATTGTTGATTGGTTTTCTCCCTTAGCAGATTGCATGGCACACTTAGATCCTATGAGAGCTAGTCTTCAGTGTTTATTAATGGGGTTAGGTAGGTGCTTCAGAATTGGTGGTACACTGACCTCGCTTTCCTCAGAAGACTACCAGGAAGTCTTCTAGGTCGTAGGAGCTGTGACTAAGTGTCAGTCTGTAGGTGACATGCTTTCGTGCAGTGGTTCTCAACCTTCCCAATGCTGTGACCCTGTAATACAGTTTCTCATGCTGTATTAATAAATTTAAAATAATTTCCACCATGAAATTATTTTCATTGTTACTTCATAACTGTAATTTTGCTACTGTTATGAATTGTAACGTAAGTATCTGTTTTCTGGTGATCTTACGTGACCCCTGTGAAAACGTCCTTTGACCCCTAAAGGGGCCACAACCCGCAGGTTGAAAACCATTACTTTAGTGGCATAGCTAGAAGTCCTGTTTCACCATTAAAAAAAAAAAAAAAAAAAAAAAAAAGCACTGAAAACTAGGCCTTGGTGGCTCATGCTTATAATCAAAGTACTTGAGAAACTTAGACTGGAGGACCACTATGAGTTCAAGGCCGGCATGGCTCATAGAATGAGGTCCAGGCCAAATTAAGCCACAGAGTAAGACGCTGTCTCAAAGAAGAAAGAGGCAGGCAAGCACTTGGATGATGGGAAAGCACAGGCATCAGAAAAGACCAGTGCACAGTGTGCACTCCAGTGTCGGTACCTGAGGTGGAGTCCTCACTTCCTCGGAGTGCCCTTTGGTGAGAAATTAAGGTTCTCTATTTGGAGTACTCTGGTGTCGGTGAAATGCAAAGCTTAGAAGAAGGTTCTAGACAGCCGCACCTACACAAGGGCTCCAGCAGTGGCCACCTTGGCTGAGGAGCTCCTGGTGCTGGGAGGGGTTTGCTTGCCATGGGGGACATGCTGTCCACTCGTTAGTGACCCGGGGCAGGCACATAGGAAGACACTACAGCCCATAAAGCCTTGAAAGACCAATCATTGGGTGTGATTTGAGGAATGTGTGCTTGGTGATGACTTGGAAAGCAAAGGGAGAGGAGCAGTGAGCCAGTTCTGGCCGAACTGGACTAGAGCAGACGGTGGAGAAAGAAGAGCGGGTTAGTAGGGTCTGTAATGCTGGCCGCTGTGGAAGGCCTGATGGGCTGTCTGGTAGCTGCGTTACTAGAGGGGAAATCACAGGCTTGTCAGGCTGTCACTGCACACCTGTAATCCCAGCACTCAGGAGGCAGAGGCAGGAGGATTGCAGCAAGTTCAAGACCTGCCAGAGTTAATAGAGCAACCTATCCCAAGGAGGTGGGGGAAGGGGAAGGAAATCATGTGCTTAACAATTCCGTGTTCTTGCTGTTGTTTGCTTTGGAGTTTCTCTCCAAGCAGGCACCATTTTTAGTAGCTTCTTGGAGAGGAGTAGAGCTTTGTGCCCGCCCCTCCTCCTCCATGCTGGGGTTCTGTCTGGCTTGAGCTTGTTCAGGTATTATATGTGCTGTCACGGTCTTGGTGAGTTTCCACCCTGTTGTGTCTGGAAAACATTATTTCCTCACAATTGTCCACCATCTCTGGCTCTTACAGCCTTTCCAGCCCGTCTTCCACATAGACCCCCATTTAGGACTGACTGTTGCAGTCTCCCACTCTGTATATTGTCCATTTGGGAGTCTGTACTGACTCCCATGTGCTGCAATAAGCTTCTCCAATGAACACTGAAAGACGCACTAATCTATGGGTATAGCAATATCACTAGGACAGAAGAGCTTAGAGAAAAATCTCTTGTTTCCTTTGGGCTTATATAATACCACATTCACTGTTAACAAGTGACTACATGTATGATAAAACTGTCCATGTTTGCAACCTATTTATAGTGTACATACTCTAAAAGACTGTGAACATTAAGAAAACCTAGTGAACCCTCGACTTCTGCAGGCTGTGAGAACAAGTGTAGTCTGCAAGCTGTGAGTCTGGGTGAACAGGGGGGACTTACTATAAACCAGCTCTGTGGGCCTGGGGAGAGGCCCAAGGGTAAAAGCAACTTGCTCTACAGTCATGGTGATCTGACTCCAGATGCCCAGAACCTACATAAAAGCCAGGCATGGTTATAAAGATGCCTGTGAGGGGCAAAGGCAAGCAGGTGTCCGGGGTTTGCCAGCCTAGCTTCAGGCTCAGTGAGAGAACGTCTGTAGGGAATAGGCAGATAGTGACAGAGAGGGACACCCAGTGTCCTCCACTCCAAGCAGTGCTAGCCACTGGAAATAAGACTCAAGTACAGTTTTACATTTTTAAACAAAGGCAAATTGATTTCACTATCATTTAACTTAATCTAATAGATCAACAGTATTTGATTCTAATGTGAAACTAATACCTATAAATTGTTCCTGGGATATTTCCAATCTTTTATCCAGTGTCCCGTGCATCTGTCTTACTGTGGCATGAGAGTGCTACCTCTCAGAGATGCTAGGTGGCCATGTGTGGCGGCCATATTGGAAAATACAGGTTTGTGATTTCTTACCAAGAAGCTCTGCTTCAGGAAGAGGCTGAGGATGGAGCTGAGCATGGCGACTCATTCCTGTAATGCCAGCACTTGGGAAGCAGAGGCAGGAGGACCACCAGTTTAAGGCTGTTGACAGAGAGTGACACTATTGTTAAAAGAAAAAACAAATGCGCTCAGGGGAAATGGTGTTCTTCTTGCAGGTCCAGGGAGTGATGGGATCATGGTGACCTGGAAGGACAACTTTGACTCCTTCTATAGTGAAGTGGCTGAGCTCGGCAGGTATGATGTGAAGCCCAAAGCCCTTTCCACAGAAGTAAGATTGCTCGTTATCCCAAAACTGATAAGCAGAGGTTATAAGTGTTGCCATCAGTAGAAGTGACTGCCTTGTGTCTGGTGCTCGTGGCTTCTGTTCTGACAGTACTGACAGAAACAGCTGGCTCATGATTTTAGAGGGTTTCAGTCTGTCCTGACAGGAAAGATGGCATGCTCTGTCATGCCATCTCTGAGTTCATGGGGAATGTGTGGAAGAAGCTGTTCACATCGAGGCTGAACAGGAGCAGAAAGAAACAGCACCCAGGGTCATATGTAAATGTCTAAGGGCCGTGCCTGTAACCCCCTCCAGCTAGGCCCCCCTCCTCATGGTTCCACAGCCTCCCCAGAATGCTCCCTCCAGCTGAACAACAAACACTGAGAACTTGACCCTGTGGGAAACAGTGGCAGGTTAAATGGGCTTTAGATGTTAAGTCCCGGGAAGGAATCAAAACAGATTTTAGGAAGGATTCCCAGAATGAAGACCTAATAGCGTGGGCTGTCCATGGATGGAAGGAGCTAGTTTCCCACTGGGCATCTAGAAGAGCCCTAGCTAGGTGCCGCCCTTGAAGAGTTCAGAGAAGAGGCACACACTGGCCTTGTAGACTTCCTTCTCTCAGAATGCCAGTTGAGAATGGCTGACTGTGCACTCTGGCCTCAGTCGTCCGTGGAGATCTGAAGGAATTACACCATGACCTCATGGACTATCAGGCTCCTCTTTACACCATGACCTCATGGACTATCAGGCTCCTCTTGACTAAACAAAGAAGCTTCAAATAAGGAGGCTTCTTCTTTCCAGCTGAGGCTGCCAAGGCCAGGGTGGGCTCAGCAATGCTGCAGACTGACAGCCCCCTTCTAACTTCGGGCTGCCTTCCCAACTACACGACACTCACCCACAGTGAGAGGGTCAAAGTAGACTGCTGATTTGACATTTTGAGAGAGCTTTCCCATGAAGTCTATCAGCAGCCTTCTACATTCTAGTGACCACGCTGGGTCACGTGGCTCCTGTGGTGTATTTACACATTGCTGAATACCAAGTCTCACTCCCACTTGGTCTTAATGATGTGGTGCCCGTCCTCACAACACTGCAGATTGACTGGGTAGGCATTTTTGGCCATCTTTCCCAGGCTCATCCTATTGGCACATCCACACCTCCCTCATGTCTGAGTCTTTAAATGGATGTAGGACTCTTTCTACATAGACATTCACCCTAGACTTCCTCACATGATGGAGGAGACATTCCAGAAGAGCAGAAGCAGAGCTTTCCCAGGGTCAGAACTAGCAACTGTACTCTCTCCACATTCTACAGTTAAGAGTCATTGGGCAGGGTACCCACTGACCCTCACCTTCCCGTGGGAGAAGTGTCAAAGAGGTGTAACTTACCCCATAGCCTACTCTGCCTCTGCCACACTTTACTCATTGTCCCTGGGGTGCAGAATGTGCTCACCCTGAGAGCCAGGTCCTCTTATCCATAGACTGTCAAGGGGCAGCTGAGTTCTGGGTGTGCATGTGGGCCACAGAACCAGAGTCCTGACCTTCACTTGAAGGGACAACTTGTCTACACTGCAAGTAAGCCTAAAGCAACAGAACAAGATCCTTTCCTCAGGAGTGGGTGGGACGCTGGCTGGCAACTGTGGGCACTTACATTAGCCTCCAAATGGTGAAGTTCTGCAGGGCAAAGGCAGAAAGTGCATGGTGAGGCCAAGGCTCCCTGAGCTGTTACTGTCACCACAGTCAGTGGTCAGGAAGCCCAAGGCCTGCCCCGTCCCAGCGTGAGAAATGGAGGGCGGAATGGCCGTCCCATAGCTGATTTGGCACCACATCCCGTCCACACATGGCCCAGCAAAGTAAGGTCTGTGCGTAGGTATCAAGTCACCGTCCCACAGAGATGGTCCTACGTCCTTTCTCCTTGATAATTTTATAGGGGCAGATTTGCTGTGGTCAAGAAATGTGATCAGAAGGGAACCAAGCGAGCAGTGGCCACCAAGTTTGTGAACAAGAAGTTGATGAAGCGTGACCAGGTCACCCATGAGCTTGGCATCCTGCAGAACCTCCAGCACCCCCTCCTTGTGGGTCTTATTGACACCTTCGAGACCCCCACCAGTTACGTCCTGGTTTTGGAAATGTGCGTACCTCCCCCCACCACCCCCATACTTCAGCTCCCAGCACTTTTGCTGCTCCTGTGTGTTCTGGAATTCATAGAACTCCTACAGAGATAGATTTATTATCAGAGACTACGGTGTGGGAGCCTCTGCTCATGGCAAAATCATTTGAGTGCTGGAATTGAACCCGGGTCCTCTGTAAGGATAAGCAGTGCTCTCAACTGCTGGACTATCTCGCCAGCCACCTCATCCTTGGTGTCTTTAAAAGCACAGCTACTGGAGAGCTGTCATGAGCTAAAACGGTGCAGGGTGTGTGGAAAGCCACTTCCAAGCCCGGTGCTGCCCTGGAAGCCCCCATGCCTGGGAGGCTCTCTGGTAAACCTGATGACCGGTAGTGACTGCCCACCTTGGACGGGGATTCCGAACAAGAACAGTCACTCGGGTCTTTGTGAGAAATCCCCGCAGCCTTGGTCTGAAGTTGCAGCTCTTTTGGCTGTAGATTTGCTGTGGACGGGGCGGGGATGTTGAGTGTGTTTGTTTCGCAGTGCAAAGTTGGACCCAGGGTATCACATGTGCCTGGCAAGGACTAGGTCACTGACCTACACCCCCACCCCTCTGGCTCTTACATCTTTTCACTAGAAAGTTGCATGGTGTATTACTTGGCTACTTTTCTATTGCCATGACAAAATACCATGACCAAGGGAACTTACAAAGCAAACATTGAGTTGGGAATTCATTGTTCCATAGGTTAGAGTCCATGACCAGCATGGCCGGAAGCACGGCAGCAGGCAGGCAGGCAGGCAGGCAGGCATGCTGCTAAAGCAGTAGCTGAGAGCTTATATCTGATCCACAAGCACAAGGAAGAGGAAGAGGGCTAACTGGGAATGGTGTGAGCTTTTGAAACCTCAAAGCCCACCCTCAGTGACACACCTCCAACAAGGCCACACCTCCTAATCCTTCCCAAACAGTTCCACCTACTGGAAACCCGGCATTCAAATATATGAGCATATGGAGGCCATTCTCATATAACCACCACAGTGTAGCCTCAACAGACTATTAACAGAATTGATTTGCATAAGAGTACCATAATTTCCCACTAATGACTGCTCCTTGCTAGACAGGTGGTTGGTCTTCTTATAAACTTCTGTTTTGAAAACAATGTTCAGAGCAGCCTCCATCCAATAGTGGCTGTTCACTAGCCATGGAACCTCAGGAAAGTTGTATACCTTCCCTGCCTCTGTTTCCTCATCTCTAAAATGGAGCAATGAAGCACCCTTCCCAGGGTATTGAAGGTTGAGTGAATAGATTCTACTAAGCTTTTAGTTCAGAACTTTGTATTATTAAACATTAGTTCAGATTAGGGTAGCTTTTGACTAAGCATGTATACATTGCCCTAGCATGTAGCTTTTTACAACATGATCTCATCCTATCTTCACATGCATGTTTATATGTAAGGAAGTTTGGCCAAGGGAGGCGGGTGACCCCTTCCTTCCTGCAGCAGTAATTTACATCCATAGGCACTGCCCAGCAGCCTGCTGTAACAATACACAGCAAGGTCACAGCCCCTGACTGCAGCTCTCCCCAGCCGTTACCCACTTGGGTCTTCTCAGTGAGGGGGCCAGAACCCCTCCCTGTACCATGCCGTCCAGTGGAGGTACAGTCCTGAGAGTGTGAGTTGATTTCACCCTAAAACAGTCTGTGAGTTGAAAGGTGACAAATGTCCTTCTTCCCTGTAGGGCTGACCAGGGTCGCCTCCTGGACTGTGTGGTACGATGGGGAAGCCTCACCGAAGGGAAGGTCAGAGCGCACCTGGGGGAAGTTCTGGAAGCCGTCCGATACCTTCACAACTGCAGGATAGCACACCTGGACCTAAAGGTTGGCAGGCCCAGGGCTGGGCAAGGGCAGGTCTGGGATGCAAGCACCCCGCTCCCTGCCTGAGTCTTGAGGAAATGGGGAGAGAACACTAGAGCAGACTCCTTGTCTTTCCCTGAGTTCCCTTCAGTACTGTTCACAGCTGCGAGGCCCCAGTAGTTAAGCCTGTTGGGTCAGGAGACATTTGGAAGTTCCTGTCAGCGCTGCTGAGTTGGCGTGGGATCTACCCAGTGAAGGGTGCCTTGGGGAGAAAAGACAGGACTGTGTTCAGTAAGGCCATTTGGACCCGAGAGCCAAGAGCTGCTCCCAGCTGAGCAGAGGGGCCTATTCCTCCCCAGCCTGTTCCCTCGCTGGCCCGGAGAGCTTCCTCGGGTGGCACGGCCTGCCTGACTCACCGTAGGATCCTGACAGTGGTCAGACTAAGCATGACTAGGGATGTCCGCCAGTGACCGTGTCTCCTCCTGTGTTGCAGCCTGAGAACATCTTGGTGGATCAGAGTTTGGCCAAACCAACCATTAAACTGACAGACTTTGGAGATGCTGTCCAGCTCAACACCACCTACTACATCCACCAGTTGCTGGGGAACCCCGAGTTTGCAGCCCCAGAAATCATTCTTGGGAACCCTGTCTCCCTGACCTCGGACACGTGGAGTGTTGGAGTGCTCACCTATGTGCTGCTCAGCGGCGTGTCTCCCTTCCTGGATGACAGCGTGGAGGAGACCTGCCTGAACATTTGCCGGCTGGACTTCAGCTTCCCGGAGGACTACTTTAAAGGAGTTAGCCAGAAGGCCAAGGAGTTCGTGTGCTTCCTCCTACAGGAGGACCCGGCCAAGCGTCCCTCGGCTGCACTGGCCCTGCAGGAGCAGTGGCTGCAGGCAGGTAACGGCAGCGGCAAAGGCACGGGCGTCCTCGACACGTCCAGACTGACCTCCTTCATTGAGCGGCGCAAACACCAGAATGATGTTCGACCTATTCGTAGCATTAAAAACTTCTTACAGAGCCGGCTTCTGCCTAGAGTTTGACCTGTCTTGAAGTTCTTTCTCATTCTCTTTCACCTGCCAATCAGCTGTTAATTTGAATTTTGAAGAGGAAAACCAAACCAAACTAAGTGACCGGCTGCCTGCTGTTCATCGTGTGAAATTGCATTCCAAGTGAGCTGTGCTCAGCAGCGCTTGGGCTCAGAGCTGCAAGCTGCGCTGGGGTGGAGGACCTTCAGTTACACTCTGCAAGGGCAGAGATCGCATTGCTGTATCACAGTATTTTATTCAGGTTTCTGCAAAAAAATAAAAAATAAAAAGATACTTTTTTAAATGAACATGGATAGAATTTTGCAAATTTAACGTTTTCAAGATTTATTCAAGGAAACACATGCCTATGTTCAAACCACTGGTGTTAACACAAAACAAAGGTACTGTGCATTTCTGGGAAAGACTCGCCAGGTGGCAGCCACTCCCGTGGCCTCAGCCAGTGCTTGGCGTCCACCTGGCACGGAGCTTCGCCAGTTGCCTCATCTGCGTACGTCTTGCCAAGCAGCAGACTTGGCTTCTGAAGCGTGCATTCAACCTCAATCTTTTGCATAAAATAGAATGAATGGTTTTGCTCTGATGAAATGTAGGCCTTACTTGTATATAAGACTTTTCCTGCCTTCCGTCTGGCATCCCCTCCCCCTCCGTTCCTCCCACCCACCGCCTGGGCCTTCCTGTGAGGGGTCTGTGAGGGTCTGCCCATCCAATGAAGACTTTGGGCTGGGTCCAGCCCCACTGCCCCCACCCCTCCCCAACCCCGCCCCAAACCGTCAATCAGATTGTTGAGCGGTATACAGTCAGATGAAAATACTGTAAATGCACTCATTGGGGGTTTTTTTGGTTTTATTTCATATCATGTGCAATGTTGTGGCTTTAACATTTTCTGCAACTATTTATGAAGACTTCTGTTGTACCTGTAATAAATATATAGAAAAAGCACATACTTGGCAAGTGAGCTTTATGGTTCCGTGTGTGTTGGGGGTGGGTCGTAGCCCCTGTGCCATCAGTTCGAGGACACTTAACTCTTCGTGAAATTTGTCAGTTTTGAGGACTGTAAAAAAAGTGATTTCATACTCTGAATATAAAACTGGATAATAGGGTAATGTTTTAAATTTTATTATGCTATTATTCAGAATGCCAAAGTATTATTTTTTTCCCAAAATCAGTCTGAACATTTACTACTTTTTAGACTTTTTGACATTCAACTTTCTGTATAAAAAAATTGGCTGGATTTTCAGCTTTTGGTAAGAAAGCCAATTAAGTACTGGCCGCCCTGAGGCTGGTACCCAGTGCCCGAGTCACTGTGGTAGAGCTGGCGCTGGCGTGGGAAGTCCTTCAACACAAGAAGTTGCGTTTCTGGCACGCTTGAATTTTTTCTGGATGTCTTTTTATCTTTATTGTGTGAAATACACTAAACAGGAGACCAGCTTGCTTCCCCAGCCAGCCAGACATCTGGGTCTTGAGCCATAAACTGGCATAATTAAGCTTCGCAGTTTCCGATGTATTTTATTTATTCTTTTGTTGGGTTTTCGTTTGTTTGTTTCTTGTAAAATTGTACAGAAACTTTTTAAGAGAAATTGGATTCAAAAACTGGATGTGTATCCGTAACCTCATAACTTTTATTTGTGTACTGTTTCCTTTATTATTTCAGTTAAATTTTTACATTATTTTTTTGCATGTATATTTCTTTGTACAGAGACCTTACATGTTTACACATTATGATGTGATGTAAATATTTTATTTTGCCATCGGTTATTTTAAAAAATTAAACATATTTGCCTGATCTTGGTGTTAGGCTTTTTATTTAAATTAATTACTGCTAAATCAGAGAGGTCCCTGAGAGAGACATGGGAGGATCCTTTTGGGGTGCGGGGCAGATTGTCATGGACTGAGAGTGAGCAGGTTCAGATGTACAATGCAAGGTGGTCAGACACACACACACACACTGCTGGTGTGTAACCAGCATGACCAGCTGCCTTTGGGTAACAGCCTTAGCTCATCCTGATGCACCCTCATTTTCCTGGTACCCTGTTTTCCGAATGAAGGGAGTTGCTTCATCCTGGCTTTTTCCCCCCTTGCTGGCAGCAGGTCCCTTTCCCTGTCACTGATATGACCTCCCTTGGTTCTTTTTATGTTTTCTTCTGAGACAGCAGTTTGTGCCCACGCCATGAGTGGGGGGCACAGTGAAAGGGTCTTGAGAAGATTGGTTTGTCATGCTCTCAAGATATTTTTTCCCTTCTCTGAATATCAAAAGGCTTGCCATTCTTCATGTTACAGTTTATTAACCTGTTAAACCCACAGGTACTCTCTTGTGGTGGGCAGAATAAGTTATGATATCATCTTGTAGCAACTGTTCCTTTAAAAGGGATTGTGCCATCTTTGAACACAAGAAGCAAGGATGCTACTTGGGTGTACATATATTTGAGACCTCATAAGGGAGGTGAGAACAAGTTTTGAAACTAGTGAAATCTTTCCCAGATTTATCTATATAAATAGATATATATTATATAAATATTAAGTATATATTACATAATATGTAATTACCCTAGGCTATTTATCAATTATATATTTACATATGAAATCTTTACACAAAACACTATCCTCTGGAAAATAATCCCTCCCTGCCAGCAGATCTGTGTTCTGAGTTCCATCTCCCCTAGATGAATTTGCCTTGGAATTTCAGGGTTTTCAAAAATAAAGTTTTTAGTTCTAGGTCATTCTGGCTTTATGTGCAGTGATGTTATGCACCCTTACTCCAGAGGCCATATCTTGAGTGCTAACACAGTTTCACCTTAGGATCTTAGTATTGACACAGCCTGTCCATCATCAGATGGTCCCTCCTGTTGACCTTGGATGGCCACGTCTGTCCTCCTGGCGAGCTCATGGGATTCTCATTAATAAGGCAAGAGGCTTACCTATTCCTCTCTGAGAGTCTCCACAACCCCAGGAAAGCCAGAGGTACACAGAGAAACCCTGTCGCTCTCTCCAAAAAAAAAAGTATAGCAGTGCTTCATTAAGTGTTTGTTTAGCAGAATTTTCAGCAAGTCCACATGGGCCTAGAGAATTGTGTGTGTGGTTTTCAATTACAGTAACAAATTCTTTCATCAGCGTAACGGTATTCAAATTACTTGTTTCTTATTCACTGAATTGCAATCAACTTGTATTGTTTAAGGAAGAATTGACCATGCTGTGTCCAGTTACTCAATCCACTGAGAGAAGAATGCTAATACTTCCCACTATAATTACCCATTTGTCTGTTTCTCTTTCATTTCTCCCAGCTTCTTGTTCCACATAACCTGCAGGCTTGTTGTTTTAATACCTACATACTCAGGACTTAGGTTTTCTTGATCAATTTTTTTTAATCACTTGGCAATATTCCATTCTGTCTCTAGTGATTTTCTTCACTTTGGTGTGTACCATTGGGTATTAATGTAATCCATCTTTCTTTATTTTTTTGTCTATTTTATGTTTTTGTGCCACATCTTTTTCCATCTTCCTCTTCATCCACACTGTCAGTATGCCTATCTTACTATAGAGAAGTTCCTTATGGACAGCGTTTAATTGGGTCATGTTTTGCAATCTCCCCCACTCATCTTTTTATTCTATTATTTTGTGTGTATGGATGTTTTGCTTGCATATAGTCTATGCACCATGTGCATGCAGTAACCCCGGAAGCCAGAAGAGGACGTTGAATCCTCAAGGTTACAGATGGTTGTGAGCCACTGTGTAGGGGCTGGGCATTGAACCCAGCTGCCCTGGAAGAGCACCAGTGCTCTTAACCACTGAGCAATTCCTCCAGCCCCTTTGACTTAGCTTTTTAAATTGATGTTATTTAGATCATTTATATTTAATGTAATTCTTGATGACAGGCTAGCACTTAAATTTACCATTTTATATTTTGGCCTACTTGTCTTTCTGATCCCCATTTTTCGTTTTTGCCAACCTTCCTGAGGATTAGCCTCCCACAAACCAGTTCAGAAGGCCCAGGTAGCGTACGTTCCGGTTTCTTACAGCAATGACCCAACTCTTTATACCATGGTTTCTTTTCTCATTTCTGTGAAGAAAACACCTGACAAGAAGCAGCATGAGGAAGGAAAGGTTTGTACTGTGGGTTAAGATTACTGTGTATTATGGGGGACAGAATGGTGCCGGGAGCATGAGCCAGCTCGTGTGTCACCTCAGTGGCACAGAGGCACAGAGATGAGTGCTAGGGCTAACTCACTTTCTCCTGTTTCATCTTAAGTGTGGGCCCCCAGCCTGTGGGATGGTGCCACCCACATTGGGGGTGGGTCATGCCTTCCCAGTTAGTCCTCTCTGGAAACACAAGCATAGTCAGAGGTGTGTCTCCTGGGTGGTTCCAAACCCAGTGCAGGTGACAGTGAAGACTGATAGCAACACTGCTGCTCCGCGGTGATGCCTCTCACAGGAGTGGTTGCTTTGAATTGAAGTCTTTTTCACTTGTCCGTTTCAACCACCAAACATGGTTTAAAAACTAAAGAGGAACAGGAAAATGTAACTATAGGTGTTTTTATTCTTTCCTTGTCCTTACTTCCTATTTGACACCGAAGTTTCTTCCTGTAGCCTTTCTACTTAGAGAATGCATGTTATCTGTCATTTAGGGTCCCTCTGATGACAATAATTCTCAGTTTTCCCTCCTGAAAGAATACCCTTACCATCCCTCCAGCCTTACAGCATTTTGGCTTAGTATAGAACTCTAGGTTGACAATTTTTTACTTTTAGCACTTAAATAATACCACACCACTTCCTCCAGGGCTCTGTGGTGTATGGTAGGAACTCTGCTGTCAATCTTTTTTTGTTTGTTTGTTTGTTTTAGGGTTTTTTTTTGGTTCCTTTGTTTTGGTTTTTCTGTCTCCTACAATTTTCTGTTAAGTACATCCATTGAGTTTGTTACATTCCAAGTTCTAAAATTGTATTTGATTTTCCTTTACCTTCATTTGCTTGCTGAGGCTTTCTATTCATCTCTCCCAGCCACGCTCATAATTTTTCTTTTCTTTTCTTTTCTTTTTTTTTTTTTTTTTTTTTTTTTTTTGGTTTTTCGAGACAGGGTTTCTCTGTGCAGCTTTGCGCCTGTCCTGGAACTCACTTTGTAGACCAGGCTGGTCTCGAACTCACAGAGATCCACCTGCCTCTGCCTCCCGAGTGCTGGGATTAAAGGCATGCGCCGCCACCACCGCCCGGCATAATTTTTCATTGAAGGATTTTTATTATGGCTGCCTTAAATATCTTGTCAAAAAAATCTAGGTTGCCTATAATTTCAGTGTTGATATTGATTATTCAACTTTTTTATTCCAGTTGAGAGTCTCCTGGTTGAATTGTTTTAATTTTAAGTGGGAAGGTTTGGGGGGTTAGACTGTAAGATTCCTACATAATCCTTCTGATTTAATTGCTTTTTCAGACACCACTTCTCCAGGAAAGGGCAAAGGACAGAAGTGTGACTCTTGCTAGGCTCCTGGTGCCGAGGAGGGGAAGTGTTATAGGACCCCAAGTGATGGTGCAAGTGATAGGTGTACCAGGTCTCCTCTGGTGGTGCTCTATAATTACAGAGGGCGGAGAGTCAGTTGTTGATAGGTGAGACTGAAATTACTAGCTCCCTGATAATCTTCGCGGATGCCAATAAGAGGAGATACTCTGCCGGGAAGAGATACGGTAAAAAAAAAAAAAAAAATCCTAATTCTCCATCCAGAATTTCCAACCAAAAGCAAACTGGTTCCAAAGAATTGTTTCTACCAATTACGAGGCTCAGGAGTCGCTGACCCCTCCCTCAAGCTTCTCTGCAATCATGAGCACAGTATGCCTGTGAACGTCTTCCTCGAGTGGCACTTGCACCATCTTTCATGAGCCAACCACGGAGAACCCTCAGGTGCAAGCACATCACCCTGTCAACTGCAAAACTCAGTGCTAAAAGCACAGAATTGAGGAGACCCCTGGGGTTTCTGCAACAGCTGGCCTCACCCCTGTGCCAGCGTGCGTTTCCTGTCTGTGTCACTTCACAACCTGCGGGAGCCCATCGGGGAGCCCTGCCCCCTGCACTGTCTCCTTTGTGCTTGTGAAAGGGAAAAATGAGTAGCCCTCTTGAGAGACGCTCCCCACCCTCCTCGAAAGGTATTTGCTGACCAGCAGTTTTAGAACTGACCAGAAGTTGAACTCATGGGAAGATAAAGCTGAAACAATAAATCTATATATACTGGACTTGGTAAAACAGGATATGGGGAGTAATGGACTCAACAGACCAGAAATTGAACTTATGGGAAAATAGGACTGGAACAATAAATCTGAATGTATATATCCTGGGTTCAGCAAAAGCAGGACATAGGGAGCAAAAAAATTTATGTCTCTGTAGATACCCTGAATCCTTATAGTTCATGCCAGTAATTTCAAAGAACTACCTCACCCCTAGCCCCCTCATCCAATCCCAAGATATGTAACTCTATAAACCCCTTAAAGTGAGTGCTCTGGGCATCCTCGTCTACCTGCTATGTTGAGTGTTTGGAATATGGACCAAGCCCCGGGGCTTGCTTTGTTATTAAAAAACCTATGTGTGCAGGGGCCATGCTAATCTTCTCTGTATCGTTCCAATTTTAGTATATGTGCTGCTGGAGAGATGGCTCAGAGGTTAAGAGCACTGGCTGTTCTTCCAGAGGTCCTGAGTTCAATTCCCAGCAACCACATGGTGGCTCCCAACCATCTGTAATGAGATCTGACTTGCAGGCATACATGCAGGCAGAACACTGTATACATAATAAATGAATAAATATTAAAAAAAAAAAAAAAAAAACCTATGTGTGCTTGCATTGGATATTGGCTCTGTGGTGGTCTTTCTTGGGGGTCTTGCGATGCAGGCACAACACTTAAATACAACCCCCCAAAAAGCCTCATTTGGATGTTACTGCTTCTCTCTTCATCTGGAATTGAGCCAAAGAACTGATTAGCCTAAGTGCTTGAACCTGTTAACACTGTGAGGCTGTGACAGCCAGCCCTAACCTGATGCACGCACTATGCTCTTGCCTACCCATGAGCTACTGCCCTATCCCAGTCATTAGAGTGCTCAGTCCTGAGTAATTATTTACTCAGGCCCCCTGTGATGACTAAAGAAACAACATGGGGCCAGGCATCCCTTAAGGGCTGTTGACCTCTTGCTCTGGAATGCCTAGGAGAGCCTAGTGGCCTGTAGGTGAGAGAAGAGTAGGATAATGGGCTGTGAGGGTGTGGTGGTTTGAATGTCACTGGCCCCCATAATCTCATAGGGAGTGGCACTATTAGAAGGTATGGCTTTGTTGCAGTGGGCATGGCCTTGTTGGAGGAAGTATGTCACTGTAGGGGCAGGCATTGAGGTTTCCTGTGCTCAGGATACCGTCCAGTGTTTCAGTCGACTTCCTGTTGCCTGCAAGATTAGGATGCTCAGCTACTAATCCAGCACCATGTCTGCCTGCACACCACCATGCTCCCTGTCATGATGATAATGGATTAAACCTCTGAAACTGTAAACAAGCCTCCCCAATCAACTGTTTCCTTTATAAGAGTTGTTGGGTCTTTCCGTCTCCACCTGTTGGCACTTCAGGTCATGGTGTCTCTTCACACCAATAAAAACTCTAAGACAGAGATATTAACAGCTGCCTTTGCTTCTGTAAAACCTGCTTCTTGCTATGGGAAGGGGATGAAGTGGTCTCCTTATTAGTATAGAGATGGAAGGTAAGAAACAACTTCCTGTCCATGTGGATTCCGTGGATAGATGTAATGCACGCCTTTCTGCTGTCCGCCCTAAAACCTCACCTTAATTCCCCTTCCGCATGGCATGCTGGATGGGCGCTAAGGCTGCCGTCCTTCTGCTAGCAGTAAGAAAACATTCATTTTATGTAATTTGAATTGAGTCTAAGTCTTTGATTTTCTCCCAGTGGATTCAAAGGCCACAACAACACTAAGAGCTGGTGACACCAAAGTGAGCCGGTAATGTCAACAAGAGCTATGCTTTGCCTAGTTTCCCAGTTTCCCTCCTGAGTCAAGCTGAGAATTCAGGCTGGTTACACTGGCCCCTAGTTCATTTCCTCAAACACAATCTTGGCATGGGATTGCATGCCCCGTTACAGCTGGGCAGGGGTAAAGTTGTGGCTTGGCATTTTCTTCACTGGTTGTGTTGGGACCGCACTTTCTGCTGTGGTGTGTGGCTAGAGACAGGCAGCCACTCAGTGGCTGCCTGAAAGGTCGCTGCCTTGCTAGCCTGTACCTTCCTCATGCTATGTGCAGGCACAGGCTTTGTTGGGTCTTTCCATCTCCACCTGTTGGCACTTCAGGTTGCTGGCTGCTTCAGCTCTAAGTATGAGCAGATGAGGCAAAAAGAAATCTCAACGACCTGAGGTCTCTGGGCACTCTGCTGTCTTCTCTCCACCGTGCAGACTTCCTGTGCTCTTGGACATACAAGGTCCAGGGCTGATGGAGTCAGCCTGAGAGGGAGAGAGAGAGCAGACTGTGTCCTTCCAGAAGCTGAAGTCTGGGATCAGCCTTTCTCTTGAAGCCTGGTAGCTTTAATGTAACATTAACCTCCTAAGACATGTACAGAAACCCTGCTTGGTTTTCTTTTCCAAAACAGGAACCACACTGGTGAGTGTCAGTTAAGCTCTTTGCACATTTACTCTCTGGAACCTTCCAGCGACTTATTTCGTGTAGAACTCTTACTTAACCATTAGCACATAGCAACGACTACCGTCTCACAATACTGTAGTGGGTAGCCATTCCAGCTTTGGTCTGGAAGTTCCAACCCCCATTGAGGCTTCCGTAACTGTCATGCCTACAAGGCGGGGTCAAGGGAGGGCCCTGAAGACCCGAGATCCGGATGCGCTGCCCTCTCTTGGTTCCCGGACCCTGGACGCTGGAGGTAGACCCAGCAGAGTTCTCCAGAGAACACCGCTGGACTGCGCTACACCTTTCCCAGACCCTGCGACCTACCTATCCCTTCATTTGTAAGTTACCCCACAAAATAAACCTCCCTTTTAACTACATGGAGTGGCCTTAATAATTTCACCAATACAATACCCAGAGCAGGTGCTCCAAAGCATATCAATGAGAGACAGGAAGTGAGAAGCTGGCCAGACTACTGAGCACCATGGCCTGGTGGTGTGCTGTGCACAGTGCAGTGAGGACATGGGTCTAGGGAGGCTCTGTGCCTCTGCTGTTGAGAAGGATCCGGAGGGAGAAGAAGAGAATGGACTTCAAAGGATTGCTAGAGCAGAGCACAAAGGATTGTTTCACAGAGGTCTGAGCAACAGTTGAGCAGGGCCTTGAACGGGAATCAGTCGTCTCCAGAGGGTGACTTCAAGGTGGAGTCAGGTATCAAGCTGTTCCAGCGTGGTTGGGTGCAGAGGACAGAGCTCTCTGGGAGATGGACGACAGTGTTTGCATCCTCAGCTATCTCTTTCTCCCATCGGCCATTTCTCATTTCCATTACAGGAATGTCACAGCAGTTTTCTTCTATCCCGTCAATCCTCTGCTGGCAGCCCCGTACAGGGCTGCCTCACAGTCCACCCTGTGGTGAAGGATAAAGGTTTGTAACTCAAAGGCTCTTGTGAAAGTTCAAGGAAAGTATCGACTATAGCAGACTTCTGTCAGCGCCAACAATAGAGAAAACACACTCTGCTCTGCTCTTTAAGGGCGAGAACCTCTTCCTCGGTTTTACCCACCGGTTCTTTATGACTCCGTTTACTCCTGCGAATGAGCTCAAATAGAAAAGACTGCCGGGGCGCGTGCTGTAAAGCAGGGTGAGAGACTCACCTGGATGCCGGGGTGATGGTCTGCTTTCCATAATGATTTTTTTTTTTTTTTTTTTTTTTTTGGTTTTTCGAGACAGGGTTTCTCTGTGTAGCTTTGCGCCTTTCCTGGAACTCACTTGGTAGCCCAGGCTGGCCTCGAACTCACAGAGATCCGCCTGGCTCTGCCTCCCGAGTGCTGGGATTAAAGGCGGGCGCCACCACCGCCCGGCGCATAATGATTTTTAATTGCTTACGCCAAAAGAGAAAAGATGCAGAGTGTCTAAATTTTTTTCAAACATGAAAATCACCTCCTAAACAATGGATTGTCATCAGAGCTTTCCGAAGGTAAAAGGAAGTCACAGGGCCTTGATTTCCTGTTTCAGTTTTACAGCTGAACAGGCGGAATAGGACTCGTGACTGAAAGCAGCACCAGTGGGACAGGCCCCGCCTTCACTTGCCTAAGCTCTGGCCTGGCCTGCAGTTCTTTGAGACTTCTTCTGTGGGAGACAGGAAGTCAGTGGTACCTCTTCTTACCACACGCTCCCCTAGAGCCCCCTTAGTTCATTTATTCCTTTGTATGGGACACTTCAAACCTCACAGTTGTAGGGGCCAGTATTCAAGATATGAGGCAGGAAAGGTTACTGAGAACCTCTCTCTCTCTCTCTCTCTCTCTCTCTCTCTCTCTCTCTCTCTCTTTTCTTCTTCTTCTTCTTCTTCTTCTTCTTCTTCTTCTTCTTCTTCTTCTTCTTCTTCTCCTCTCTCTCTCTTCTTTTTCTTCTTCTTCTCCTCCTTCTCTTTCTCCTTCTCTCTCTCTCTCTCTCTCTCTCTCTCTCTCTCTCTCTCTCTCTCTCTCTCTCTCGGTCCAACAGGAGAACCCACTCCTGATTCTTCTGCATTCTTCATGCAGACATGCTTTGGCTTATGGTCACATTCAGTCTAGGGGCCAGCACCTTCACGTCTCCATTTGTCCCATCTGCTCATTGCTTACATCTGTGTCAAATCTACCCTTGTCTCCCTTTTTTAGGGACAGCTGTGATAGTCTTTGGGGACATCAGGATAGTCCAGAAAATCCCTCCATCTCAAGATCCTTAATGACTTCTACAAATAGTCCTTCTGGGCAGAAGCAGTAGAGTTCATTGGTTCTAAAGATTAGAATGCTAATAACTCCTAAGAGGCCATGTTCAATCAGTCACAACATCTCCACATTGACAACTCCTAGCTTTGACCCCAGCATGGTCCCCTGTGTTCTGGGTAACAGTCGACATGTATTTCCAAAACACAGCTCTCATCTAACCCCTCAGCCAGAAATCTCAGCACTGTTGTTTGTCCTGTCCAGTGAACACTGCTCTCTACTCCACCCATCTCTAGGTCCATCTTCAAAACAACCCTCTTGAGAAAAAGAAGATGGCTTAGTGGATAACGTTCTTGCCATGCAAGCATGAAAACCCAAGTTTGCATTCCCAGTGCCTGCCTAAAAAAACCAGGTGTGGCCAGGCAATGTGTTGAATGTTTTATTTTTATTTTTTCTTTTATATTAGCATATTTAAAACAATTTGTAAGTTTAAATATACTTTGGTCATATTCCTCCCCTCCCCAAGTCTTTCTAGATCGTTCCCCTTCCCTACCCATCCAACTTTAAATTCTTTCTCAAAAAAATAACTAAAATTCAATACCCCCCAAACCAAGAAAACAAAACACCTTCCCCCCCCCAAAAAAAAACACCACCAAATTGTAACTAAATAAAAGCAGACAAAAAAAATCTGTGGAGTCTTTTATAAGCATGAGGCCTGCCTGGGATGGTTGATACACCCAGTGTCACTCTATTGGAGAAAACTGATTTTCCCTCTCCCAGGAAATACAAATGATAGTTCAGTTGTTAACCTTTACCCTAAACCTAGTGGCTAGGTTTTCACTCACTCGTTCGTTCTTTTTTTTTTTAATATAACAAAATAAAATATAATAAGATAAAACAAAACTGTAACATCAAAGTTGGATAAGACAAACCAACAGAAGTAAAAGAGCCCATGAGAAAGCACAAGAATCAGGGACTCACTCCTTCACACACTCAGGAGTCCCATAAAAACACTAAACTTGAAGCTTTAATGTTGTTGTTTGTTTTTGCTCTTTTGGTGGGGGGGCTGCCACCCAGCTCCCAAATAAATCACACACAGAGGCTTATTCTTAATTATAAATGTCTGGTCTTAGCTTGACTTGTTTCTTGCCAATTTTCCTTAACTTTAAATTATCCCATCTACCTTTTGCCTCTGGGCTTTTCCTGTTTTCTCTTTCTGTATACCTTTCTTTCTTATTCCATTCTGGTTATATAGCTGAGTGGCTGGCCCATGGAGTCCTCCTCCTTCTCTGGCTCCTTCTTCTCTCCTCCCTGATTTCTTCTATATATTCTCTCTATCTGCCAACCCCATCTATTTCTCTCCCCTGCCTCACTATTGGCCGTTTAGTTCTTTATTAGACCATCAGGTGTTTTAGACAAGCACAGTAACACAGCTTCACAGAGGTAAACGAATGTAACATAAACAAAAGTAACACACCTTAAAATAATATTATAAAACACCATAACATAAGCATAAAGGACCTGGTGCAGACCAGTGCAGGTCCTGTGCATGCGGCATCAGTCTCTGTGATTTCATATGAGTTTTGCTCATGTTTATTTAGAGGGCCTTGTTTGCTTGGCATCTTCCATCCCCTCTGGCTCTTACACTTTTTCTGTCTCCTCTTCTATGGGTTCCCTGAACTCTGAGGGAAGGGTTTGGACAGAGACATCCCATTTAAGACTGAGTGTTCGAAGTTTTCTCATGCTCTGATAATGTTTGGTTGTGAGTCTCTATATTTGTTCCTATCTGCTGCAGAAGGAAGCTTCTCTGGTTATGGCTGAATTAAGACACTGATCTATGAGTGTAGCAGAATATCATTAGGAGTCATTTTATCACTACATTTTAAAACTAGTATATTTGGATTTATTTCCCCTAGGTCTCTGGGCTGTCTAGTCTCAGGTTCTTGGCCGCCCAAGTAGTGTCATATACATTTACATGACATATTACCACAGAGGGTAGGTATAAAGGACTAGAGGGAACAGATAAATCTCATTAGGAAAGGCAAATAGAATAGATAGTTATGGATGGAAGGGAGGGGCTGAAATGGGAGAATCAAATGGGGAGGGGGAGAGGAGAGGGGGTTTCAGTGAAGAGTACAGGGAGAGACACCTAAAATTAAGGGGCATTTGAAGGGTAGTATGGAAACCTAATACAGTGTAAACTTCCATATATATACATATATATATGAAGGTGATCTAAATGAAACCTCCAAATAATGGGAGAGAAAGAGTCCCATCATCTCTTGTCACCAAAGGAAGCTTCCATTACCAGGATGGGGCTACATCTAATTGAGTTGTTGGCCAAAGGGGCCCCATGGGAATCCCAAACAACCCAGGCTCTTGCCAAGACTGTAGGTCGCTCTCCAAAAACTGACAACAAGGTCCCATTGCTGAGATAACATCTACACAACTCATTGAACGTGGAGATGTTGAGCTGGTGCCTGTGTAGAATCATGACCCCTCTGTTCCAGCATCTTTGGCACAGGAAAGTACTCTGCACGCCATCAAATGAGAAACGTGTCTTAAATGTTTATCTGGACATTTTTCTTCAGAATTACTAGATCTTGCTCTATTTTCGCAGTTTTTTTATATCTACTTCCAGTGACTGCATGAAGCAGGATATTGGATAAGCTCCTCAGGAAGTTTTACCTCATGTTATATCAATTTAATATCCACCCTAAGCTTATCTCTACAGACGAATTGTAAGGAAAGACTGTACCTTAGCAGAGGAGTCAGCTGCAGTAGTGTGTGGCATGATGTAGACTATTGAATAGGGGCGATCTCCATTTAGCGCCTGTGAGTCCCAGTTAGTTCACCAATAAAACTAAGGCAGCCACAGAACCCTTTTCCACAACGGTGTACTACCTTCAGGACAGGCTAGGGCAATAGTGGCACAATACTTGTGGGAGTAACCAATCAATAACTGATCTGACTTAAAGCCGTGAGATGGAACCCATACCCACCTGATACTGCTTGAATACACATTTAAATTGCACCACTTGGGAGGCAGAGACAGGTGGATCTCCATGAGTTCAAGGCCAGCCTGCTCTACATAGTGAGTTTCAGGCCAACCAAGGCTATATATAGTGAGACCCTTGAATCAAACAAACAAACAAAACAGAACGAGCCAGGTGTGACAGGGCACACCTGTAATCTCAATTCTGAGGAGAGGGAGACAGGCAGGCCGCTGGAAGCTCACTGGCTGGCCAGTCACCAAAATCAATACCCTTCAGGTTCAAAGAGAGATCCTGTCTCAAAAAATAAGGTGGAGCCAAATGTGCCTTTAATCCCGGCATTTGGGAAGTAGAGGCAGGCTGTGAGTTCAAGGCCAATCTGGTCTACATCTACATAGGAAGTTCCAAGGTGGTCAGAGCTACACAGTGAGACTCTTTTTCAAAAGAGAGAGAGAGATGGAAATCCATTGATACAGAAAGACAGACACACTGCTTAGGCTCCCACCCAGGCCTCTTAACTGGACCATCTACTCTCACATTTGTGTATTTTTAATCTATTACCCACTTGTTTGCAGAGTCATCACTGAACATAGAAACCAGATCACATGCCTCCTGCCAAACCTCCCGACAGGGGTGGGCGTGTTCCGGCAGCTGTGTGCATAATGCCCAGTCCCCTGAACTGGATCCTGTAGGACACATCAATCCCGTGTCTGCCCCACATTCTTACTCCCTCCACTCTGACCACTTGGCTTTCCTTAGGCCTCAGACAGAATGCCATCTTACCTGGGAGCTTTGCACCTGTCCCCTCTCTATCCGGAGTCTATCTTGGACTCAAGTTTCTCTCAATCCTCCACCTAGATGTCCTTGAAGCAAAGGACTTTGGACTTCCCAGAAGTGCCTTACTTCATCCCTTGAGAAAGGTTGTCTCCTTTCATCTGTCTTACCGTCTTCATGGATGTGGTTGGGACAGCAGTGACCTCAAGCCTCAGGCCTGTGGCCTGTGCTGGGCCCCGTGCAAACAACACTGTTCACCCTTCCATCTCTCATGAGTCACATTCAAGTTTGTAGGCGTTCCCTTCTAAACCTTAACTGTGCATGTGTGATGTCCTGGTTTGGGGGCTGGGTTTTGTTTATAGACTTATATATTTTATGTTATGTGTATGAGTGTTTTCCCTGAGTGTATGTATGTGCACCACGTACAGGGCTGATGCCTTTGGAGGCAAGAGTAGGACATTGGAACCCCTGAAACTGGAGTCACAGAGGCCAAGAGCCACCACTTGAGGGGTGAACCAAACCTGGGTCCTCTGCAAAAGCAACGAGTGGTCTTTACAGCTAAGCCATCTCTCCTGGCTCCAGTTTCCTTGTTTCAGGATTGTCTCTCCTTCAAGGTTATAAGTTCCTCCAGGGCAGGGAGCACTCTACCCTAGACATTTCTCTGCTATACATACGCCCTCACAATTTCAAGTGTCAATCCTTCCTGGATCCTACGCTTCCCACAGTGGCTGTTGCATTTGAAAACCAAGGTGAGATGAAAAACTGAGGAACATCATTCAGAAGTCTTCACTGTTTGGGGGATTTTCTTAAGATTCTTTTCTTGGGGGCTAAAGAGTTGGCTCAGTGGTCAAGAGCACTTGTTGCAAAGCACTGGGATTAATTCCCAGCATTCTCATGGAGGCTCACCACCTCCTCGGGCACCAGTCATGAGTGTGGCACACCCTCATAAATGTAGGCAAAATACTCATACATACACATAAAATAATATAAATAAGTCTAACCAAGTACCACTACAAAATAACAACAAAGTTTATTAAGATCAATCCACGTGAGTCTATTTAGTGGGTAATAGGAATTTATTAAGATATAAATTGAGGAAATACACTCACGAATACAGAAAGAAGTAGACAGCTGAAGTCATCCTCTGATCTGATGCTCCCATCAGAGCATCCACCTCGCGCACAGGAGTATGGAGAAGGGGCATGTGACTCTTCTCCCTTTCCTTATAAGAGGTCACATACAATGGCAAGAAGCACCTCCTCCGTTGGGCCCTATAGCCCAAGGTCATGAGCGGAGCAAATACCACTAAAAAAGTTTTTTTCCTTTTTCTTCTTTTTAATTCCCTTCAGCTAAACAGGAGCCAAGAATTCCATGCCTGTGATACTGACACACGGTCACTGTTAGCCAATGGCAAGAGCCACAGTCAGCCAGCCCTGCTGGATTTCAACCCTATATGTTCAGAGGTGCCTCATGAATAACCCCAGGAAGCCTGAGCAGAAGGATCGGCATGTATGCCCTCCCACCCCCCTTCCCCCACTCCCCAAATCTGGTAGGTTCGATGCATCCTTAAACAAGTTTGGCCTCAGTCGGGGCTACACAAAAGAGCTTTCTGTCATCATGGGCATGGCTTGGACATGTGCTGTCAACTACAGCAGCCGCCAGCAATAAGTGACTATTGACGGCTCAAAATGCAACTGTTGTGTGGCGGTTTGAATGAGAACGGCCCCCATAGGCTCAGATATTTCAACATTTGGTCCCCAGTTGGTGAGGCTGGGAAGGACTAGGGGATGTGGCCTTGTTGGAAGAGATATGTCACTGGGGATGGGTTTCGGGGTTTCAGAAGACTCCTGGGAGTCTTGGTGTGTTCTCTCTCTCTCTCTCTCTCTCTCTCTCTCTCTCTCTCTCTCTCTCTCTCTCTCCATCCCTCCCTCTCTCCCTCCTTCCCTCCCCCCCCCCACACTGTTGTGGATCAAGATGTGAGCTCTCAACCATTTCTTCACTCTGCAATCCTGGGTTCTAAGCCTCTGAAATCCTAAGCCCAATTACACACTTCCTTCTATAAGTTATTTTGGTCATGGTGTTTTAGCACAGCAACAGAAAAATAAATAAGACAGTAACTAAGGAAGTGGCTTTTATTTCACATGGCTTATTTTAAACGTAAATACTTCCTACGTTAGACGGCATAGCTGGAGCCTCCTTACCTGTCACAGGTAAACCTCCAGAGGTCTCTTGAGGGAGCACTGTGCCTCCCCATGCCACTAAGCAAGGGAAGGCCCTTTTACTCTATTTAGGTAAAACTGCAAACAGGCTGGGCACAGCTTCCTCAGTGTTACATCTCTGACCTCTGGGCATCAGCGGCCCTCGGCTTTTAATGTCACAGTTCCTTAGTGCTGTCCTGGGCCCTGAGAACCAGAGACCTTGGCAGCTGGTGTCAACAGCTGTGTCAGCCACGCTTGGTGGCTCCTCAGCAGCAGCTAGCGTTGGTGGCTTACAGCAGCCCTCTGGAACTCTCCCAGGGGCCCAAGTCAGTTGCTCCCTCTAGCCCTCCTATACTCCTTCAGCTTCCCACAGCCCTTCACCCTCCTCAGACTTCCTCAGCTTTACAGTTCTACAGTCCTCGGCTCCCTGCCACCCTCCACCTCTGCACGTCACTCTTGGCCCCTCTCAGAAACTCTTCACCCATTTGGTAGCTCTTAGGTGTCCTTAAGGCCGGCACTCCTTGATAACATCTGCTGTCTGTGTAGCCGCGTCAGCCGACCACCACGACGAGGATCACTGGGTAGTCGAACAACCCCCAAACAGATTTCACTGGGGTGCTGCACCATGGCAGATGGGGGGGGTCTCTCGGAATCTCCCTGTAAGAGCGAAAGGAGAGCCGCTTCTGTAGCCAGAGAAAGGGGGACCACATCTGTACACAGTCTCCCGTCCACCAGCTTAGTCACACAGTCTGAGGAGGGACCCTGGGCCTACCTGTCCTGGCTGTCATGAGGGGACAGGTGCCCCTCCCTGACTAGGGTGGGGACACTTGCAAAGTGAGACATCCAGAACGGCTGTGCAGCGGGGTCCTCGGAAGCCGTCAGTTGAGTGGCCTCTGGAACCAAAGCAGGGGGTTGGTTCTGCAGCCATCGTGACAGCTACTGCAGTTTCTGTGGAAGTTTCCAGGGATGTTCAGAGCTCAGGGTCTCCTGGGGCAGCCACAGCTGAAGCAAGGTCTCCTGGATGTTCGAAAGCAGCCACACTGTCATGATGACAGCCTGCTGGACTATGGGAGAAGTGTCTGGTTGATTGACAGTGTGAGGACTGTGGGAAAATGGCTGGTTGATTGACAGCCAGCTGAAGGTGAAGTTGCCGCTGTGTCTGATGGAACTTCCAGAGCTAAGGCTGTACCTGTCACAGCCAGGCTCTGTGAGAACAGACCAGAAGGAGTCTGGTCTCTGCCACTGCCTAATTGAGGTTGGTCACCTGTTGGAGCTTCGAGGCGGTTTCTGTGGTAACTGGGTATGACAGTCAATCAAGCAACTAAGAAGCTCACTCTCATGCCCTGACAGCTTCAGAATATTAAAGAGTAAGAAGCATTTATAACCAAGGTCTGACCCTAAAATATTATCCTCTCCAAGTAGCTTCTATGCAGTACTTCAGTCCTGGCCAGTCCCTTACAGGAATGTAGTGTATTTGTTTCAGTGTTTATAATGTATAATAATGTTTTCTCTGGAGGGACACTGATCTTCCTTAATCTGCCTCACATTCTTCAGTGGCCTTGGAACCTAAGGGAGAGGCCTGTGGTCTGGCTGTCTTCACCTAGGGTGTGATCCATGCAAATGGAGCTTTCCCTAAGCAAAGAGAAACCTGCTGAGGTGCAGGAGACAAAGGGGTTCTTCCCTGGGTGGGACTCAAGAACAGGGCTGCAAGAGTCCAGAAGGCAAGGGAGCTTCCAGGAAATCTCCCCAGGGAAGACAGAAGGGCAAGGTACAGGCATAAAGAAAGTCCTGGTGATCAGGGTTGCTCAGCCAGCACAGCATTTGGGGGACACAACAGCAAAGGCATGTAGTGAACCCATCAGGGACAGAAGAAATCCTCTGACACCCCATAAACAATATTTGCTGCTCTGCCCAGGATGGTCAGTCCCTAACAGACACACCTGAATAGACCCAGCTCTGCCTAGGGAAAATGCATTTTATTCTGTTTAGGGGTGAATGATTGAGCCTCACAATTAGAAATGAGGTTTTTTTTTTTTTGTTTTTTTTTTTTGTTTTGTTTTTTTTTTTTTTTTTTTGGTTTTTCAAGACAGGGTTTCTCTGTGTAGCTTTGCGCCTTTTTCTGGAACTCACTTGGTAGCCCAGGCTGGCCTCGAACTCACAGAGATCCGCCTGGCTCTGCCTCCCGAGTGCTGGGATTAAAGGCGTGCGCCACCACCGCCCGGCTAGAAATGAGGTTTTAATATGAGCCTGTCAAGCACCAAAGCCTAGGACTGATCAGATCCTTTCAGGGGAAGGTAGTTGGCTGTGTGCAGTGTATCAGTGTTGGACAAATAGGACTCACTCAAATTGTAGATGTTGAGAGTTTAACAATGGGTTGTTGATGTGTAGGTGAGGACATCAGGACTGAGTCCCTAATGTGTTCCAGCCCCTTGTACAAGACTCCTATTGAAGGGAGGCAGAGACACTGAAGCAAGTCCGTTGGAGGAAGGGAGGGAGCTAAGGAAATCCATTGCAAAGGCTTCCCTCTCTTGGCCTTCTTGTTATGGGCCATTGGCAAACTTAGCCAGAAGGCAAGAGAGCCCCTTGATAAAAGTCCCTGGATTTGAACCTCTAGGACATAGAGAGGGCTGAGAGACCACCTACGGGGCACCCGAGAAAGAGGTAAGAACAAATAGGTGCAAACATACCACTTGTTTGAGTGGCCAGAATCCAGAACACAGACAGCAGCAGGCGCTGGCATGGGTGTGGAGGAGCAGCAGGAAGTCTCATTTCAGATGGGAATGCAAAGTGATTTAGCTTCCGTGGAACGTGGAACGCAGTCTGACTGCTGCCTACAAAACTAAGTAAGAACCCAGCAAGCCCTCTCCTCAACCCCTGCCCAGAGAACTGGAAAGGATCCATATGATGTGAGCAGCAGCTCTAATCCACATGAACATCTGTAACAGCCTTTTTCATAATTGCCCAAGTTCCAACAGGTAAATGTGTGACAGAAGAAGGGACCCATCTTTCATGGCATCAAAGACAAGCTCTTGAAGAACTTCCCTGTCCATGATTTCTATCTGGGTAGAGCAAAATGACCAACTAATTGATGACAAATGAACAAACTGAAAAATATCCAAATAGAATATCACTGCATGAAAAAGAAATATTAAATAAGCAAGCTCTCAAGCTATCTTCCATAAATGACATGGAAGAAATTTAGATCCATATTCCTAACAGAAAGGAGCCAATCTAGGGCTGGAGAGATGGCTCAGCCGTTAAAGGTTAGGCTCACAACCAAAAATATAAGAGTTCAGTTCCCAGCACCAATGGCTGTCTCTCAGCCACAAAAAAAAAAAAAAAGAAGGGAGACAATCTAAAATTGATAAATACTATATGATACTGGAAAAGGAAAAGTTATAGACCCAGTAACAAGGATCAGTGTTTCAGGGATCAGGGGAGGGAGGGGCACATAGGCAGATTGCAGGATTTTGAGGGCTAGGAAGTTATTCCGTATGATATATGATACTATAATAACAGATACATTATAGATTGTACATTTATCAACAAACATTGAATGGACACCATTAACAGTAAATGCTGAAGTTAATTATGACTATGAGTAATGATGGCATGTCAGTGTAGGCTCACAGACTCTAACAAATGGAAGGCTCTGGGACAGGAGGTTGTCGGTGGGGGAGGCTGTGCATGTAGCAGGCAGTGTTGGTAATGCTCAGTAGCACTTCTGGCTCATTTTTACTATTTTAAGTCTACCATAAGGAATGGCAGCATGAACATCAGGTCCCTGAAATGGCAGGTAAAAGTAGAAATGGACTGTAATCCAAAGCCAAAGCCCTGTGTGTCACTCAAGCTCAGGACAGTCAATGGAGTGGCAAGGGAGTTGAGCTGAAGAAAGGGAGGTGGGGAGGAGCTGGGAGAGGGGGAAGAATATGCCCAACATGTATTGTATGATAGTTTTTAATTAAAAAACAAGTACAAAAAAACCCACAAAAAACAAAAAACAAAAAAAAAAAAACAAAAACAAAAAAACAAATACAAAGGTATTTTTAAAATATTAATTATTAATGTATGAAAGCAGTCAGTCAGTAGAGAGAAGCTGGAAACCTGGGCCACATACAGTGAACAGAGCATACGTGAGAAAAGCCCACGCTCATAGGTGCTGTGTCAACGTCTTATACGGATCATGCAGCCAGTGACTCAGGGTCTCAGGGGCTCATACTTCCTTCTCAGCTCACTAGCCCACTCCAATGTCAGGAGTGCTTTCTTCTTAGTAAACTGTCCCTATTTCTGTTTCTAACCATGTGTCCCTGGTCCAACTATTTGAATTGGGACCCAAGAGCCTGGAACTCCAGCAAGAATCCTGAGATTCACAGACACATCTATAATAGAAAGACCCTCCTGGCCGGCAGTTCTCACCTGGGGTCAGTTCTTAACCATGCACCCCCTGATTCTGAGAGTAACACCTGATCCCCAGATTGTCAAATAACCCATGGACAAACAGCTGCAAGGGCCAGGGTCCAAACAATGCCTTTCTCTCGCAATCCTGCAGCTGAGCACTCCTCCCTAGGGACTTCTTGTAAAACTCCCAGCAATCCCTCTCCTCCCAGCGTCTTCCTTTGCAGTACAAGTACACGACAAGGTCGACAGCAGGACCAGGTCCCTTTCTGCTGCAGCTCCTTGGCTCCTTGTACTTCACACCGCCTAGATTCTCTGGGTCCAACTCCAGCAAAGCCATGCTGAATGGACCTCCCTGGAGAGGCATATGAACATTCACTGCCTTCCCCATGGTGGCCAGGAAAGAGCTGCATATGCTCTGTGGGACCTAGCCACCTCCCACCTTTATGACTCCCCCCTCTCTCTTTATTTTTTAAAAAATAACCCATTGAGTTCAATTAGCACTGCCTCATGAACATGGGCAACCTACCAACGGCCACATCCCCTGACAAAACATGACTCCCTCTTTCCCAGAAGCCATCAATTGCCAAGAGGTCCTCTGTCAGGGTAGAGCCTCATGAGACCCATCCCTATCCACGTTGTAATGTTGACGGATATGAATCTGATCAGTTCTTGTGCAGGTAGCCACAGCTGCTTTGAGTTTGTGAGTACAAGAGCCACACAGCGCTGCCCAGCATTCCTCTCTATCTCCCAGCATTCCTCTCTATCTCCCAGCATTCCTCTCTATCTCCCAGCATTCCTCTCTATCTCCCAGCATTCCTCTCTATCTCCCAGCATTCCTCTCTGTTTCCCAGCATTTGCGTTACTTCCTTTCCCTCTTCTGTAATGTACCCCGAGCCTTGGGAGTGGTAAGACATAGATATCCCATGTAGGCATGAGCACTTAATGATCACTCATTCTTATCACTGTGGCCAGCAGCAAGCCTCTGCCTTGACTGCTGCCCACTGCCAAAGGAAGTTTCTCTGGCCAAGGTTGACAGTAGCACTGATCTACAGATACAAATATTTACAGGGCAGTTTGACAACATGACTGTTTAGCCAAACAATAATAGTAAGTTCCCTTGTAAAGCCTATGACCTCACTATGTGCTTTTAGCTAGTTTATAGTGCCAGGCATGAATTTCTTCCTGTGATGAGGGCCTCAAATCCAATTGGAAAGCCATTGGTTAACTCCAAAACAATCATGCCACTATTACACCCATGGACCCATCTTGCCCAGCAGGTCAATATCGTAGCATGCAGGGTCCACTGCTGAGTATGTCCATTGATGACATTTTCCCCACTGGTGTCCTGCATAGCACCTTTGGGTACTATGAAAATTAGCTATCTGCATGCAGGTATTTTAAATAAGGCTACTACTAACATCAAACTCTGTAGCATGTGTTTGCATTGTGTTTATTACTTGCTACTGTGATTAACATTTCTAAGCGTTTGCTTAAAAATTATACGTCTGCAAAATGATTTTCTATAGAGCCAGTGGTGACTTTGAAGGTACCAGGAAACAATGAAAGAATGGGTTTATTCACAACAAAGAGGATTCATAATTTTAAATGGAAAAGTCTATCCTCTTGTGGTAGGTTCCACGTGTATTTTGATACACCTACCACTACCCTTTGTTTTCCAGTGGCATTCAGGAACATGAAGCTGCCCTGGGATTGAGTCTAGCTGGTAGCTGGCCATTTACCAGGGAAGCTGGCTGTCATTTAAGCTGAATGGCCATCACTGGCCAAGCCAGGGATGAAGACAGTACCTCAAAAATAAGCAAGGCCCTCAGAAGAAAAGGAGCGTCTACAACAGATTTGGTCTCGGATGAGAGACCTAGAACTCACTTCCATCTGTGAGAAGTCTGGTGGCACCTGCCCATCTCTTAGCTTGTGTTTCATCACGACCAGGGAAGCCCTGATTCCCTTCACCCGGCAGTGAATATGGTCAGCTTTGCCCCGTGGCTGGACTGAGCAGATTCCCCAATTGCTGTATAACAATGTGGTCTTAACTCCTACCTCTGAGCAAGACTGTCCAGCTCAACAGCACCGGTTACCCATTCACTCTTCACATCTGTCAAATGACAAAAATCACAGAAACTGAAGTTCAGTGAGCTCAGTGGCAGGATCTGCTCTGAAATTGAGAACTGATGTTCTGATTAGCTGAGGATTCTGGCTCCATAAGCAGCAAAGGCTAAGGAGGCAGGGACAGAATAAAAAGCAGATGGGCTAGCACCAGGTCACTCCAGCTCACTTTCTTGTAAGAATTAAAAGTAAGGGGACTTTTTGAGCCATAGAAATTGGCCTGGGGTGTGTGATTCATTTGTTTTTGCTCTCTCCGCTGCTTTCTCATTTCTTAGATCAGATCAATATCCTTCACATTGGTGATGCAACCTTTGTCTGGGGGGCCTCCATTTTGGTTTTCTCCACTGCCTACTAAGGGAGGTCAGTCTGAATCAGTGGTCTCTCCTGTATGTATCTGCCTTTCCTAAGGTACTCCTGCGTTTGGATACCAGACTAACCTCAGAACCTTAGAGTGAGTTCTAAGAAGGATTTCAGAAGCTGAGAGGGCCAAGGCTTGTGCACCTTCATGAGTTCTTCTCAGCTTTTACTTTCCTTTCCAAAAACAGATTCTCTTCCGAAGTTCTGTGTCCTTTGCCTCCTGGGGTCCTTGATTTCTCAGGATACGTAATCATCTGTATGGGGAGTTACTGTAGCATGCTGCCATCACTGCCCATAGTTCCATATTCCCGATACACTCACATTTCAAAGAGGATGCTAAGCTCAAGAGAAGGAACACATGGCTCACATTAACTAGGATTTTTTAAGCCAATAGAAATAACAGTTATGGAGGTAACACTTGGGTAAGTAGTCTGTTGGAGCCCATCTGGGTTTCCTCATGGCTTTACCCAGCAGGACTGCATAAGAGTATGATTGGACCACGGGCATGAGTACCAGGTGTTTGGAAGGGTCTGCACTTGACTGTATCTAGCATTGGGAAGGTCCTTTGCTCCTCCCCTTGGTATTGTCATAAAAAAAAAAAAGCCCTTTGGAATAAAGTTCTGGGCTGATGGATGAGGATCCAGGCCCTCCCGAGGCTATTCTGTGTTTCTGTCTTTCCTCTTGTCATCTAGGTATCTCTTTCTAGCTAATATTTCTCACTTCTCCCTACTCAAACGTACCCTGGGTTGTAAAAGTGGTGGCTGGTCTGCCACAGTAGTCGCCAATGTACTTGATAAAAGAAAACCAGCTAATCTGTAGCACAGAAGAAGAAGAAGAAGAAGAAGAAGAAGAAGAAGAAGAAGAAGAAGAAGAAGAGGAGGAGGAGGAGGAGGAGGAGGAGGAGGAGGAGGAGGAGGAGGAGGAGGAGGAGGAGGATAAATGCCCAGAAACAATAAAACAGCCTCCGAAGGGAGGTAGAAGTGATGTCACTGCAAAGTTTTTCTTCCAGAAACTGTATGGACTGCTCCAGCTGCCACTTTGGTGACGGTTTGTGTGACTGTCGGAATTAGGCCAGTTCTCTTCTCTTCTGTGGCTCACATAAGGCCACTGATAGGGCAGTGGCAGTCCTGATGTTCAATACACTCTGACATCTAGCAAGGGTAACTCTAAAACTGAAGGAATATGGCTGTATGCTGTGGGATGGTCTGTATATCAAATTACTCTGATTGGTCAATAAATAAAACACTGATTGGCCAGTGGCTAGGCAGGAAGTATAGGCGGGGCTAACAGAGAGGAGAAAAGAAAGAACAGGAAGGCAGAAAGAGACACTGCCAGACGACACCATGACAAGCAGCGTGTGAAGTTGCCAGTAAGCCACAAGCCACGTGGCAAGGTATAGATTTATGGAAATGAATTAATTTAAGCTATAAGAACAGTTAGCAAGAAGCCTGCCACAGCCATACAGTTTGTAAGCAATATAAGTCACTTTGTTTACTTGGTTGGGTCTGAGCGGCTGTGGGACTGGTGGGTGACAAAGATTTGTCCTGACTGTGGGCAAGGCAGGAAAACTCCAGCTACAGCTGTAGGTTCAGAATACTACACCATGGATCAGACTGTAAAGCCCTCTGCATAGACTTAGACAAATCTTTAGGATATACATTACACACACACACACACACACACACACACACACACACACACACATATATATCTTACATATACTTACATATATATAAATCTTTAGGAAATACACATACATGTATGTATACACACACATATATTTATGAAAACAGAGCTCAAGACAGTACGTATGGACCTGGGATACAGGATGTTACTTTTAAAATTGGAAAGCAATCCATCTGACTAGCCGGGGCACAAACAAGCTCATGGAGTTGTGGCATCTGTTCCCCAAGGAATGATAACATGTATTTCATCCCGTGGGGTCTTACAGCAAAGCTGCCTGTCCCCTTCATGCCCATCCCAGTACCCTCGCCACCTCCTCTGTCCACCCTTTCACTGCTTAAAACACAACCCCCAGCCCATGCAGTCCACCTCCCCGGGGATCTGGTTGTTTCCTATTCAGTTCTTGCCATTTTCTCCTTTCAGGCAGAGTCGAGACCAATGTGTTGTCTTTAGCCCAGGGGAGTCTTGCAGAAGCTCAGTAGTCAGTGGGAAAACCAAAACAGTGAGAAAGAGTTTAGAGAACTGCATAAGACCTACAATGGGCTGCACAAAGGCACGTACACCAGTGGAGAGAGGAGACAGTAAGGGAGCCGTCCTCAAAGGGAAGCCATCATCATTAGGTCTTCTAACGACTTATTTCATTTGTGGCCTAGTATTTCTGTTCATGCACAGCCACGGTGGATAAAGAAATAAAACACATTTCTTTGTTACATCTGTGAAGGGTCACATGCACCATGGACGCTGGAAGACAACCTGAAGTGTCATCCTCAGGAACTTGGTCCATCTCCTTTCACACAGGGCCTCTTATTGGTCTGGGGCTCACTGATTAGGCCAGGCTGATTATCCAAGGAGCCCCAGTGATCTCTTTTCTCTGCTTCCAAGGGGGTCAGTGCTGGGATTAGAAGCACTTGCCACCACACCCAACATTTTTACATGGGTTTTTAATACAGAACTTGGGTCTTCATGCTTACGGGACAAACGCTCTACTGCCTGAGCTATCTCCCTGGCCTCAATAAAAAAACATTTCAACCTGAAACAAAAAGACCAAGATTCAGAGTGCCAGGCTGCATCTCAGACCCACTGGCTTAGAATCTGAACTTTAACAAGATCCCCAGGCAGTGTGTACGCTCATTAAAGTCTGAGAAAGACAGAGTGGGCGGAAGGCAAAGTCATTCATGTTTATATTGCTCTGTCATTCTTAGTCCCATTCACAAGCTCCAAGGGTCAAGTCATTGTCATCAAAATCACAGACACGAATATAAAATCTTTTAACTTCACAGTGGTGAGTTTTACAGTAACAAAGACAAGAGGGGACAGTTAACTGTGGACAGCAAGCAAACCCCAGAATGCACATCCTGAGATTGCTACCGGGGATTTCCGAAACGGGTTAGGAGTAAGGTCCGAGTTCCGAGGGAGCAGCCGTGCGTCAGAACCACAAGGGCCTGCAGCTACTTTCCCTTTGTCATGTCCCTAGAAGCCCTGTCTCTTCACAGGAGGTAAACATGCCATGCTTTGTTAGTTTTCAGCGATAAACACAGCAGAACTCTTGTGCATAGTACATCAAACAATGTTCTCCAAGAGGAAAGCATTTTTAATCCACAGATTACAGCAGCAACTTGGAAGCAAACTGAGGCCTTTGGCTAGGGTTAAGACTCTTGGGAAATCCATCTCTTGAGTGTACAGCCAGCCAAGGCCTTGGTGGGGATAAATAAGATGCCGGCCTGCAGGCTTCCATGCCCCAGACACAGCTGCATCCTTTCTTGATTGAATTGATGATAAAAACTACTGTAAAAGCCCCAGTGCATAATCAAATCAAGACCTTAATATTTAACTACTAATAGTCAGTACTAAGAAACTCATAATTTGTATTTGCTGAGTTAATCCCTCTTTTAAAGTAGGACAGAACTAGAATTTGAGCTTCACGTTCTTATTTAGTGAGAACTTCTACCAGTAGAGGGTGTAATTTGGTGAGGGATGTTGGCAGGAAGTTAAGAGTTAAGACACACAGGGAATCCGAATCGAGGGACCAGGATGTCGAAGGGGAATCAGGGCTGCAGCTCTGCGGTAGAGGACAGGCCCAGCGTACATGATGTTCACAGCATGACTGAAGGGGTTGGGGTTGGGGTTGGGGTGGGCAGCATCTGGGTGCTTGTTAGTGTCAACAGGTAGTTTCAAGGGAAGGGGCAGAGAAGAGCAAATGCCATCTGTTTGGGCTTCATATCAAGATAACCATTTCATTCCTGTTTGTCTGAGACCTTTCTAGCTTTGGTTTGGTTCAGTAACCTTGTGTGTGTGTGTGTGTGTGTGTGTGTGTGTGTGTGTGTGTGTGTGTGTGTTCATATTCATGTGAGCATGTGCATGTGTGTGTTTGAGTGTGGATGCCCGAGGTCAGTGTTGTCTTCCTCTACTGTTCCCCACCTTGTTTTTTGAGACAGGGTCCTTCGATGAACCTGGAGCTCACTAATTCAGCTAGGCCAGTGGGCTCCAGGGATCTCCCTATTTCTGCAGTCCTAGCACTAGGAACACAGACATATGCCACTGGGCCCAGCTTTTACATGGGTCCTGGGGACCTGACTCGGATTCTGATACCAGAGATCTGACTCAGGTTCTGATACCTGGGATCTGACTTGGGTTCTTATAACAGGAGTCTGAATCAGGTTCTAACACTGGGGATCTGGCTTGGGTTCCGATACCAGGGATCTCACTCAGGTTCTGATACTTGGGATCTGGGACTCGGGTTTTGATACCAGGGATCTGGCTCAGGTTCTGATACTTGCACAGCAAACACTTTTCCTGGCTGAACCATCTCCCCAGCCCAAACCTTCCCAGCTTTTAATGTCCTGGGAAAGCCTTCCCTACAGGGTAAGCCTAGACAACCCCATGTCCTCTTAATCTGTGCTGGAGAAATGAGTGGCAGGCATGCCCGACAGCACTGAGCTGCACCCCCAGTTCCTGTATCTGCAGGTCAGCTGTGCTTAGCCAGCACTGTCTGAAGGACACCCTGGAAGAAGAAAGGGGCAGTGGGTGAGCAGTTACCTCCAAAATACAGGCCCCTAGTACTGACAGAAGCTCTGCATTAACAATGGTGGTTTTTGAAAGCCTGTTCTTCTTTGGAAGAAGTTTTCATGAAAACATCCTTGGAAGTATTTCCTGGTTTTGCTGCAAGCGTTCAGTGGAATACGTGCATGCCATCATTAGCTGACATTGTGTCCTTTTCTCCTCTTATATCATTAGCACTGAAAGGAAACCCCAAACATGCTTCACATGTACCCTGCAGGTGGTACTCATCAATTTAGGTCACGGGCCGTTTACTAAGGAATGGCGTGAGCTCATGGCCCGCTTCTTCAGCCACCGGCCTGTGGTCCCTCCCAGTCTCAGCAAAGGCCACCCTGAGTGGGTGAGTCACTAGCTCTCAGATGAGGGGAAAGGCAATGGGGACTTCCTGCAAAGAGCCTCGGCAACCTGCAGACACCGGCACTAAAACCTCTTGGAACCTCAGAGTCTCAGCATCAAGACCTGGAGATGACCTTGGTTGTGAGGCTCCCCCGTGTCTGTACTTCCAGGAGCCCTTCTCTGTCCACCCCACAAAAGTGATGTTTTCTTTTCCTCTACATGACGGTGCCTTCCTCTTGGCTACACACTTCTGTCTGCTCATTCCTGACACTCCAACCTCAGTCTCCTGAGGTTGCCTGCACTGAAAAGAGGAATAGCAGCGGGGAATGTGAACGAAGTCCCCGTCCCTTCTCATTCAGCTGAAACTTCCGTCTTCATAACCTGTAACGTGCGGCCTTGTCCACATTCCCATTGTCAGACTAACGGGATAGAAGGACTGGCTTTGTTTTGTTTCGTTTTTTTTCCCCCGTTGTTGTTTTGTTTAATAATAATTTCCCCACGAACATGGAAGCAGGCAAAGCATCTTCAGCCTCAGTGTGTCCCTGGGAATCCTCCTTTCATCACAGCAGGGGATGGGTGAGGGTGAGGGGAGACAGAGACAGACAGACAGACAGAGGGGAGGGTGGGAAGGAGAGAGAGAAACAGAGATGGACCGTGGTGGTTTAAACTCTAGATCAAGCCATATCCAGAGGCATGAACCAGCCAGAGATGTTACATGAGCCAATGAATCCTTTTTCCATTTATGGCAATCTGCGTTACATCTTTCTCTCCCTGTCACTCACCAGTGCACGAATATGAAGAGTTCATCCATCCGCCCATCCACTCACTCATCCCCCACCCCACAGATGACAACCTATGGGGTGATTTAAAGGGTTCTGTGATAGATTAGACTAGAGTTCTAATGACAGTGTGAGAAAGGCCAACTACGTTCTCATCCTATCAGGACTCTCCTTTATGGACCCCAGATCAGTGCTGGACCACCGCCTCCCTAACATTTGTACAGAAAGTGAACCCACCGCTGGTCTGTTTCACATCATATTCTGAGTAACATCCTTAAGCACTTGCTCAACAGCGGGGACAAAGGGCACGACCTCGGATGTCAGTTGTCTTTGCTTCGTGACTGTATTCTGCAGGGGCTACAATAGCATGGGAAACCACATGTGTGTCTCTCCCGTAACTTGCAAACTGCTAAAGTGTTCATGAATGTCTGGCTGCCCTTTCATAGCCAGGAACTGGATGTCCCCATTTGCAGACATCTTCAGATCATGATATCGATGTCCATCTGACAGGACAAGCCTGTGATCCATGGCAGTTGTTCTCTGTGCTAGAAGTTAAGCCAGGACACTTAGGGAGGTGTAGAAAGCACCGAGGAGCTTCCCACTTAGCCTCTCAGAGAGGAAACCCAGCAGACAACCTTAAGTGATCGTTGCTCAGTTTCCTGCCGCTTTCCAGAAGGCTGAGGGGTTGGGGAATATTCTGGAAAGTCTGTAGAACATATTGCTTTGGTTGAACCTCTGGTGGGGCAGAAGTCCAGAGCGGGCTGAGTCAGTATGGTGACGGCTGGCTGAAAGGGAAAGAGCTGGATCCACTGACTGCCTCTCCTCGCTTGAGCGTGCGTGATACGTGTTGGAATTCCACTCTTTGTCGGGAGAAGTCTGGTGACAGAGGGCCATGTGGCACTTGTGGTCGATCCTTGCAGAGAATGAGTACTCTGCAGTTACCTGGATTCTGGCCAAAGGAAGGGTCAGAAGGGCTGCTTGTATCTGATCCGCCAGTCTGAACGTCACACCAAGCTGTCCTGTTACCACAAGGCAGGGAGCAGAGACATGATGGTTCAGGGTCCCAGTCGCACTGGCCAATTCTCCTACCAAGTAGGACAGTTTCTGTTCTTGTGGCATAACAAATAAGGGTTTTGAAATGCCTACTCATGAATTTTCCTTCAGTTCATCAGAAATGGATGCTCCTCCTTTCTCCATCTTTCTCTTCCGCTTCCTCTTCTTCCTTCCTCCACTTCCTCATCTTCTCCCCCACCTTCCTCCTGTCCTTCCTCCTGTTTCTCCTCTTCATCCTTTCCCCTCATCCCTCTTCCTCTCCCCCCTTCCCCTGCCCTGCCACTGTGATTGACTGGACCCTGAAACCGTGAACCAAAACAAACCCTTGCATACGCTGCTGCTGCTGTGTTGAGAAGTAGTTAACGCACCATGGACCAGTTTGTGTGTAAACGTATTCAAATTTTTGTATAAACTTGCTTTCAGCTCATGAGTACAAGGTATAAACACATTTCCTGTTGAGTTTCATCTTCAGAGAGCTCATTGTATGTGTGCAACCACAGCAAAATGAAAGGGAATCTGAAATTACTTCTGGTCTGAAATGTCTTTAGGTACTCAGCCTGAACAGAGGCCTGAGGGGGTCATGGAAGCAGCACTGAGTTTGGGGTTATCCTTTTCCAGACTCTGGGAAGAGTAGCTATCTCCCTCAACTCTTACTTTCAACATGTAGTATTTGTCTTCCTTAGGTTAGGTTACTTCTTAACGTAATAATTACATAGATTACACTTAGCATAATAATTTCCATTTCCATCCATTTTCCTGACAGTGTTATGGTTTAATTTTGTTTTGTGGCTAAGTAAAATTCCATGTGTGTATGTGCCACATTTAGATTTTTAACATATATTATATATGTATGTATATATACATATGCATATGCATATACATATACATACATACACACACACACACACATATATGGAGGGGTCATGAAACTAGAAAGGAGACCATGAGAGGTGAGAGGAGGGGGAAAGATCTTGAAGGAGGAGAGAGAGAAAATAGAAGGTAACAGGATACAGGCAAAATGAAGCAAAAGGGGGTACCACTGTGGAGGAAGGAGACCCATGGGGGAGCCAGAGGAACAGGAGAAAGCGATCAACAAAAGTGAAGCATTATGAAAATGCCATAATGAAACTCATTACTTCCTATAAAAACCTTTTAATTAAATTGTTCTTAAGGACGGAGGAAACTACATCTCCCTCTTGACAAAAGTTAGGCAGATGTGTCTACAGTACATAAAAATAAAGGTTCCTGAGGCTGAAGAGATGGCTCAGTGTTTAAAAGTTGCTCTTGTAGGTGACCTGGGTTTGGTTCCAAGCACCCACTTGGTGGCCCACAACCTTCCTTTGAGAGCACCATGCTCATAGGTAGTGTTCATAAGTGTAGGCAAAGCACTCAGACACCTAAGATAAAATAAATAAATCTAAAAAAAAAAATTAAAAGTGGAAGTTCCTAAACTGTAGGCTTCTTGGCTGTGCCATAGCTGTGATGATGGGTACGCTGTCCAGCACAACACCATCCCACAAGACTGAGAGGAACTGACGTGAACATGACACTTAACTCTCCTGAAGTGAGTAACAAAGCCCTATCGTGTCTCCTACCAGCATGTACGAAACCATGGCAACTTGTTGGCTTGGAGGCCTCAGACCCTTTGTAGTTCCTGACATGCGTATGTACAGGTACATATGTTTTAATATACTGGTTCCTATGATAAAATATACTGACAAAAGCAACTTAAGAGAGAAAGGTTTCATTTGGACTCATTATTCATGAGTAGGGTCCATCACTGCAAGAAATCCAAGGCAGGATCTTGAAGTGGCTGGCCACATTGTGTTCCCAATCAGGAAGCAGAGAGTGGTGAATTCATGCTGCTGCTCAACCATCTTTCTTCACCTCTCTATCCAGGACCTCAGACAGGCAGTGTGCCACCTGCAGGGGGTGGGCCTGCCAATCAATTAGTGTAGTCAAGATAGCCCAACAGGCATGCCCATCTCCCAAACAATTCCAGATTCTGTCAAGTTTACAACTAAAACTAACCACCACATCATTTGTATAATAATATGAAGAATGACTAGCAGTGCTAAATGATGGTTATGACTGTGAATCCCAGTAGGTCACCGAATTTATAATATTGAGCATGCTACTAATAGTAACTAGTAGTCTGCTCATAGTCTAACATAAATTAGGCACTTCTGGGAAACATCTTCACCCATGTCACCTCACCGTGCTGTCACAAGAACACTTAGAAGTAGAGGCTGTCACTGCTGTCAGGCCACCGAAGAAGCTGAGGTGTGCTGCTGGGCGGACTAAGCCTGGATGGAAGCTGCACCCATGTGATGGAAATGGGTAACCACTAGCTCCGGGAATGGCTCAGTGGGTAAGAGTGTTTGCTATGCAAGTATAAAGACCCAGGTGTGAATCCCCAGCACCCACGTAAAAACCTGGGTATGGCTGCATGTGCCTGTAGCCCAGTGCTGGAGTTAGAGGCAGACAGATCCCAGGAGCTTGTGTCCAGCCAGCCCAGCTGAAACAGTGAGCTTTCCGTGAGAGACTCTAACAGAAGGGAAGGAGGTGGAGTAAAATACAGGAAGACACCCAATGTTCTCTTCTGGCCTCTTCATGCATGTACCGGGAAGTAAACACACATGTGTATAACACACACACACACACACACACACACACACACACACACACACACACACAGAGCTAAGGGCAACTACCAGCATCTGCCACTCCCTGCCCCCTTTAACCAACAATTATCTCAGGGGGTGGGGGGTCTTGGGGTTGTTGGGAGTGCTGACCTGGAGCTCAGAGGGGAAAGGAGCTAAAGAGAGTATTGAGACCTGCTGTTTCTTGAATGCACTGTTCCCCAAATCCATATGTTGAGCCCTAGCCACCGTGGGATGGTGTCAGTGAACTTTGGAGAGGTAATTAGGATGTAAAAGTAGAGCCACATGCAGAGAAAATGGGCCCCCAAAGGATTTCCTCGCCCTTTTCAGTAAGGGAGGACGGCTAACACACCGGTCTGTGAACCAGGAAGCAGCGCTCCACCACGCTCTGCTGGCACCTTAGACCTGCCAGCTTCCTTCCAGAGCACTGGGAAGTGCGTTTGCTCTTCCAGTCTGTGGGTTGTAGAACCATGCAAGCAGACGTTGTTACTGGAAGACCTTAGCAATGAGGAGACAGGAGGGGGAGGGGGAGGGGCAAGGACGGGACAGAGGAGGAGGAGGAGGAGAAATTGAGGTGGGAGTGGGGGGCACCTCGAGTCTCTTCTTCCCTTTCCCTCTCTGTTTGCCTGGGCGAGTGGAAGGTCCCTGTGACACATCCAGAAGTTCTAGACACAGAGATTTGTGCTTCTCCAGCTGCCCTAACACTGCAAACAGTAAATTACAGAAGTTGTCCGTTTACCTCCGATAAGCTGCACGCAAGTGGACTCCCCCCCCACCCCCAGATCCACCCACTGCAGTTTTCAAGCTGAGCCCAGTCGCGTGAGTCTCTGTGGGAACCCTGTGGCTTACAGGCTCTGGGAGGAAGGATCTCAAACAGGAAGGCTGCGTCTGAATGTGCTTCCTCTGCTGCTGAGGCCGGGGGTTCCTCTCTGCGAAGGCTTGGTGGCTGTAGGAGTCACTGCAGTGGGTGGGTTGAGGAGGGACTAGCAAGCATTGCCATTTGCCAATGAAAGCATCAAAGCAGTCCCAAGCACCAAGCTGACGTTCTAGGAGAAAGAAGACAAGAAAAAGAAAAAGAAAATTGCACCTTCAGGTTATAAGGATGATAGAGAAGAGGCCATCCTAGTGTTTATTCCACAGTTTGATTCATCCTTCTAGCTGCTGTTGAAATGTTTTATAAGACTGCTTCAAAGCAAACCAGTTGGAGCCCAGTGCGCCGTGTGGTTAGGGCAGTTCCTCCCCGGTTTCCTGTTGGCCTTGCAGGATGACGTTCTCCTCTGCACTGGCCCACCAGCCCCCTTGACGAGCCAGCTTGTGCTTCTTCATCCTTGCTGTACGTGTGCTAGTTGGGGTAATCAGGCTCTCCCCTCCCCTATGGGACTAGGGCTGTCAGTCCAAGCTCCTCTCCTCGCGAGGACAGATGATCCAGACCAGAGCAGTAGTGGTCCCACTTGCAGAGAATGCTCTAAGTTTGCTCTGCAGAGTGGAATCTGAGCCGGTGGGGACACATATTCCAGCAAGTTCATGCTGCCCACTTGAGAGGGAAAAATCATGTGACACTTTGTCACAACACTCTCCTCATCCGGGTTTGAGAATGCCTATGTCATGGAGGGAGGCTAGTCCTCACCCTCTGTGTCTCCACCTGGCAGAGACTGTGATCACAGGTGTCTGAGTAGGTTAAAGACACTGGCCCTTTAAAGGACCCAGGAAAGGAGGGTCTTAACTTATCATATCTTCCACTCTCCTGCAGAGATGAATAAGAAATGTGGGAAAGTGGGTAGGAGTAAGGGTGTTAATCAATGGTGTGGACTTGGATGGGAGATGGGAATGTGTGTGCATAAACTGTGTGATTTCATCTCCCTGGAGAGTCAAAAGCCTGGATTTCCTTAAGCCCTGATTCACATCATGTGACTTTAATTGAAATATCAAGGTCGTTTTATGTACAATACTTTTGAGATTATTGTGCAGGAGACTATAACTTTAATCAACTCCAGTGATCACAAAGGAGCCAAATATGAAGATAATAGGTGTGCAACTGTTGTGACATAGATGGGGGATATAGTATTTAATTGTTAAAATAGTGTGTGAGTGTGTGTGTGTAAGTTTGTGTGTTGTAGAATATTATTTTAAGGTGTGTTACTTTTGTTTATGTTGCATTTGTTTAACTCTGTGAAGCTGTATTACTTTGCCTGTCTAAAAGATCCAATGGTCTAATACAGAACTGAATGGCCAATAGGAAGGCAGGAGAGAGAAATAGGCTGGATTGGCAGGCAGAGAGAAGAAATGGAAAGAGAAATCTGGGAGGAAAGAAGAAGGAGCTAGAGAAGGAGGAGGACTCCAGGGGCCAGCCACCCAGCTACACAGCAAGCCACGGAGTAAGAGTAAGATTTACAGAAGTAAGAGAATGGGAAAAGCCCAGAGGCAAAAGGTAGATGGGATAAGTTAAGCTAAAGAAAGCTGGCAAGAAACAAGCCAAGCTAAGGCCAGACATTCATAATTAAGAATAAGCCTCCATGTGATTTGGGAGCTGGGTGGTGGGCCCCCCAAAGAGATAAAGAGCAAAAACAAACAACAACGTGTGTGTGTGTGTGTGTGTGTGTGTGTGTGTGTGTGTGTGTGTGAAAGAGAGAGAGAGAGAGAGCACAACTGTCATGTGGTTGTCAGAGGACAGTCTCTGAGTGAGTCCTCCACTGTCTGAGACAGCATCATCTCTTTGTTGCCACTGTGTACTCCAGGCTAGCCAGCCTGCCACTTTCCATCGATTCGTCTTGTAGGGTCACTGGAGTGATGAGCCAACACTGCTATGTCCAGACACACATAGGTTCTGGGGATCTGAACTCAGGTCCTCACATGTGTATGGCAAGCACTTTCCCAGTTGAGTCATCTCCAGGCGAGGAGATGCTTCTGAAGTGCCGGGGCTTTAACCCTTAAGCGGGAAGACAGCAGCACAGCCTCACCTCTGGCCTTTAATAAGCCAACTCCTGTAGCTCTGGCGGTAAATTTGGGGGGAACTGAAAGCAAAGAAGGCTTTAAAATGTAAAGCACAGGACTCATTTATAACACAAGTCATTAAGACTCATTCATTGAGATTACCACCACAAGCCAGCCACAGGCTCCCAGTTTTACATGTGGTAACTCCCAATACCATGAGCGTCCACTCAGAAACTGAAGCAGTGGTGATGATGTAAGGGACTTGGACAAGGTCCTCTGGCTATTCAGTGGGAGCCCAGTTGCTCAGCGTAAAGCCTGCCTCTGCTGACCACAGTGTTCTTGCCCTCCAGAAGAGAAAATAAGCAATATGGAAATGCCATCGTACCCTGCCTATCTGTCATCAGAGACCATCTTACTGGATGTTTGCTGGGTCTCAGGCTGTCACTTGACTCCACATGTATTTGTATGGCTTCATTTGATCCTGTTAGCACACAGACAGAGAGATGCTACAGGGTGAGACCTCAGAGACTCAAGGAGACGGAGTGGTTTGTCCAAAGCTGCAGAGCAAGTTAGTGCTGACCGCAGAGTGGACATCAGAGTCTGACCTCGGAGGCCCAGTCCCTCATGCCATCACTCACCTCACACTGATACACTGAGGCCTACCTGTTCTGTCTTTGCTTGGATTGGTGTGTATCTCCAGTCAGCTTGGAGCACATAGATTACATTTCTTGTGTTGGGCTTGACAAAATCCCACTGGTCTATGTGAGGGCAAAGCTCATCACTTTGGCCCAGGTAGGTGTCATGCAGAACTCATGACCCGAAGGGTCTTAAGTCAAGGACTTGGGTCATGTCTATGTTCATAAACATCCTAGTTGTCCTTGCTGAAGGCAGCTACACTATCCCAGCCATCCTGGATTGATGTTTTATTTACTTCACTAGCCCATAACCTTGCTCCCTAAAGTGAAGGTCTATTTTTGTTTGACTTACTTTGTGGTCTCTAGTCCGTGTGTAAATGAGACCAATTCTAAAGCCCCCTCACTCAGTCCCTTGTGCCCCCATGAATGTGTGTGCCCAGTTCTGCATCAATGCTTCTAGCTACAGTACAGCCTTGGACAAAGTTGTATGGTGCTGTGATTCTTGCTCTGCCTTTTAGAGGGTTTGTTCACACAGTGTTCACAGTTACGTGCTTGCTGTCAATCAATATGGATAACAAGGATGTCGTCGTCGTGGGCCAGGAATTTGAAAAGAGCAGAGCCGGAGTCCTTCTTTGTCCCACATGAGAAGTCCAAAGCTTCCTGTGGGAACACTACGTTTACAGGTAGCTAGAGGCTGACGTTACCTCAAAGTATGTCTTACCTGTTTGTCCTACCCTAACAAAACACCTTAGGCTAGGCAAGTTTTTGAAGAGTTGCTTTTATTTTTATTTAATTAATTAATTTATTTGTTTGTTTGTTTATTTTTGTGTGTATGTGTGTGTGCATGCGCCATATGCATGCATGCCTGGAGAGGCCAGAAGATGGTGTCAGATCCCCTGGGACTGGAATTACAGGTGGTTTTGAGCCATCCACATGGGCACTGAGAATGGAACTCAGATAAGCCCCCATAACCACTCCGCCGTCTCATCTCTCCAATCCCCAGGCTGGTAATGACAAGCAAAAGAAGCTTGTTGCTCGTAGTCTTGTATACTCAGGAAATCTAAGATCAAGGAACCAACTTATCTGGCTCTGGTAAGGACTCATTCTGTTCCAAAGATGGTAATTTGTTGTTGTGTTGTCAATGGTGGAAGGAAAACAGAAACAAACAGCAAAAGCTCTGGCGGCCTCTTTGATAAGGAAACTAACCCCGTTAGTGAGAGCTTGGTCCTCCATGACTAGTCAGCTCCCAAAGGCCTCACTTCTTCACATTACAGCTGTGGGAATTCAGCATCAACATAGGAACTTGGGAGGGACAATCTCTTGCCCGGTCCATGGTGTGGGCTGGGTGGACCCAATAACTAAGGTCTCCAGACCTTCACAGGAGTCTCCCAAGGCAGCCTAGCATCCTCCTCCCAGCGAGGCAGAGCTGCGAACTGATTGGCCTTCTTACAGTATCTCAGAGCACGTGGTGAAAGCTGCATCGCCTTTTATAACCATCCTGGAAGTCACACTGCATCGCTTTCTCAATAACGTGTGTATTTTCACCATAACCTCAAGTCTGCCCAGATATGAGGGAAAAAATGAGCTGCTTTTTTTGATGAGAAGGTATATTTGTCCATTTCCATGGCTGTTACAACATGCCTGTGGCTGAGCAATTTATAAAGAAAAGAGACTTATTTATCTCAGTTTGGGACTCCAAATGTCCAAAGTAGGGTGGCTTCTTCTCTCAAGCCTCAAGTGAAGGCTTCATGATGGATGACATCACAGCATCAGAAGCCTATGTGAGAGCAATCACTTGGTGTGATAGAAAGCTCCTTTTGTAACATACCTTCACGGCAACCATGGATTTGCATGATCTACATCAATCTTTCTGAGGGCAATGGCCAAGTTACCTAATCACTACCTGCTAGCCCTTTTTGTCAGGATTCTACTACCTCATTACTGCCACACTGAGGTACACACACCCAGTATATGAACCTTTAGGGACAAACCGCCTTGAAGCCATGGAAGACAGAAAAGCAGCACCACAGGACAGCACTGGTGTGAGAGCTGTGTTGTGGCCATCCCTGAAAATCTGCCATGTGAGTGAAACAAAGGGAGTAGATTGGAAATCATACGCTCGATTAGCCTTAATATCAATGGGTTGCACATACATCCAAAAAGGACTTGAAAGTTGGATGGAGATTTCTTAAGAAGATTCCATCAGAAGAGGGAGAAGGATGAGAGAGGGCAATAGAATTCACTAAAATCTTTGAAGGAAAGCTAACTGTCCAGCATTCTAGCCTTCACAGGGTTCCTTTTTAAAAAATGTATTCGATATGTACAAGCATTTGTCTACCTATGTATGATAAATGTTTGGCTGCATGTATTTACATACATCACATGCATGCCTGGTGCCAGCCAAAAACCAGAGAGGGTGCCAGATGCCATAGAGCTGGAATTTCAGATGGCTGTAAGCTGCTACGCAGAGCAGTAAGTCCTCTAAACTACTGAGCAGGCTCTCCAGCCCCTTCGTAGGGTTCTTCGTGCAAGCTCCGTGGAGGAGGCAGAGCAAGAGCCACAGAGGTTCTGTTGGTGTTGACCTACAGTGCGTGTGCCTGTCAAGTGCAGACAGAGAGGCTCACATCTCCAGCTGTGCTGTCAGTACACGAGAGCTCTTTAGGGGCTGGGTGTGTGACTCTGTGAGGATGAGAATGAAGAGAGAATTAGCAGATGTGACAGGGTGAGAAGGACAGGGCGGGATGATCTGAGCAGGCTCAGGACAGAGGCTGCCGTGAACGGCTTTGACTTCCTGGCACGGAGTGGTTATCATAAGAATCACATTCTGCTGAACACGTGCTCTGCTTACGTCGTGTTTGTTAGGAAGACATGGATTTCTGTCATTTCGCCTGCGCACACCTCCTCCCTCTTTCTTTTGGTAACAGACTGGCCTGTCTACTTTTAGAACTCTTGATCTCTTATCCAGGGCTGTTAAACACAGGACTGATGATACTCTGGCTCTAGAGTCGAGATCTAGACTGGCTTTATACAATAATGTATGCAGTGATTGGTCCTGACTGGTGTGTGTGTGTGTGTGTGTGTGTGTGTGTGCACAGTGAGTATGATGATCATGGCAAATGCACACATATGTATGTGTGTTGTTTGATTATGCTGAAAGAAAGTCCCTTTTAGTCTAAGATTGTGTTGATAAGGATCACATGATTGAGGGGGAACTGGTAGTCAAACAGACAGACACTGACAGAAAGAAACAGGGACTGAGATAGACGGCAGAGCATCATGTGAATTACAGGGAACAGATACGTTTGGAGCTAGGCCACCCCTTGAATTTCTCAGTTCGTTGAATCAATGAATTCTACTTTTGAACTATGATTCCAAGTAGGATTTTGTCACTTGTGACTCTGAGGTCCTGACTACATGTTATTATTATGTGAGCAACACACCACAATGCTGCTTTTGTCTCATCTCCTGGGCAGAAGTGCTCATAGAGATGGTGGTCCAGGCTTGGAGAGCCCCATCCATGTTCTGGAGTTTAGCCTGGGAAGAAAGGACAATAGCAAGCTGCTAGGATTTATGTAACTCGGGAGTTTACACTCGGCCTCCAGGGATGAAGTGACATTGGCAAATTCTTCCCATTACTAGCAAGATGTTGGGGTGCTGGAACCATAGAGCAAGGGTTAGAGATGGCCGGGAAAGACCTGAGAATACAAGGGTCCCTAAAAATGGAAACTTCGATTTTATCCCCAGTGGACTCATGGTCTCATACTCATAGCTACTGGTTTTCATATGTTTAAGCTTTGGTGTTCTGAGACCTCACCCTTGCACTTGAACACGATGTCCAGGGGGTGAGCTGGAACTTGGCTCCTCCCAGCTTGCAGGATGCCTATCCATCAGCTGTGTATTCCAGGCTTGCCATTCTGATGAAGACATGTCTCAGAATTTCTGGGCCATTTTGCCGTGTAGATTGCTTTCCAGAATTCTGCCTTCCCTGTCTTCCCTGTGAATTATTACCTTTCATTATATTTGAAGACACTTATCTCTGAGGGAGGCATGTGCATTTTGTCTCTTGTATTTATTTGCTGGCTTATTTTAATTTAAGATAATTATTCGATTTTACTGCTGAGGCTGTGGATATAAGTCATCATCAATGGCTTCTTTGAGACAATTACCCGATACACACGCTTAAATGTACTTTAAAAATTTAAAGACTGCTGTATATTTATACATGATGTTTAATCATTTAATGTGAAATAACAATACCTATGACTCTTAAAGCATTTTGTTCTAAAAACTCATAAAACCATAACTCTTGAACTTTTCATCTCTATAATTTTCACCATCTTAACTGAATTATTAAGGTATTTCTACTCATATTTCTAATCTGTTTCTGACCTGATAGGTTTACTCATCCTTTTAGGTGACGTGGTAACCCCCTGCTTCCAGGAGATCACCTTATTATGCCACCTCATCTGCATGCAATCCAGAACTCCTGGACTCAACGGATCTTCCTGCCTCAGCGCCCCAAGTAGCTGGGACTACAGGCATTCACCGCCCCACCCAGCTTCCTTTCTTATATCTAAGCGATGTGCTCTTTCTACTCTTTATCGTGTTAGACATTATCTCCTGACTTCCTGTTACAGAAGATGAGCCTGTGTCCCTGCTTCTCTTCCCCTCCTGTGTTTTTATCTTCACTCATCCTGCCAAGATAACATGTCACAAGGTTTTTAACCTTCTTCTGACTGATGTCAGTATCGCTCACCACTGACTCGAGGAGTGTAATGGAATGTTTCCCTCCTCAGACAGCTGTTTGTTCTTCCTGAGGCTGGGGACATGGGGCGGGGGGTGTCACTGTCTCATTGTGTTCCCTGGCTAGGTTTTCTCTGTACCCACATATAGCTCCCCCCCCCACAGATATGACAGTTGCTCTAGCAAGTGCCCAGAATATTATTTTCCAAGTACTCACACGCAAATTTGTAATAATAAGTAACCAACTCTGTGTTTCTCTCTGGGCGCCCCCTTTTTAGAAGTATCAGGTTCCCTGTCTCAGTCCGGGTTGATGGCTTTTACAGCATGTGCATAGCAGGAGTCTGGCTGTGGCATTATAAGTTCCTGTGTCTTTCTTTCCATCACCTAGGTCTGCCTGGCATCAGTCTTCATATAGTGAGATAGCCAAAGAGCCTTGCTAACTATCAACTCTAGCAAAAGGCATGTTCTCACTGTAAATAAATGTCCATGTTCCATCTCCATGGTGGATCCCAATTGATGTGGCTCATTGGTCTTTTATTGACCAAAGAGATGGTCCCATGTATTTGGCATTTTATTTGGGAAGACATATATCCAGGGAGGCATCACTGTTCTCTAAGAGGGACCAGACAGGCTAACCGTACATTTCTACTGCAAGGCTGAACCAAGAAAAGAAAGGTGGAGTAGCAGAACCTTGGGAGCCAGAAGATCAGGGTTCTTTCTAGGAAGTAGTTTCCTTACTTAGGAAAATTGATTGGTATTACTTTACTTTGGTGTCCATTCCTTTCAATGCTAAGAACTAAATTGGATTTCACAGTTTTCCCTATTCTGACAAAATCTTGGCTTAAAGGCTAGGAATGGCTCAGTGGTTAAGAGTGCTTGCTGCTTGCTCTTCTAGAGGACCAGACTTCGGTTCCCAGAACCTACGTTAGGTGGCTTACAAGCATCTGTAACTTTAGCTCCAGAGGAGCCAGTGCTTCTGGCCTCCAAGAGCTCCTGCGCTCATGTGTGCATACTCACACTCAGAGCACATACCTCCACATAATTAAAAATAATAAAAGTGGATATTTTTAAAAAGCTGTAATTATAAAGGATGATCTGATTTGGACATAGTTTACCAAATAATAAAAGAAAATAAATGTGTTATAACTCAAAAGTCAGCAGTCCAAAGCAATAGTTCCATTAGTTAAGCTTTTACTACGGATGCATCAGGCATTGTTGAATGCTTATTTAGATGATCATATCTTCAGTTTCCAGGAACTCTCTCATGTTCTCTGGATGATCCACTTCATCCACGTACCTCGGTTTCATCTGAACACGGGCTTGTAAACCTCCCTGCTGAGCGAAGATTAAATGAGGTGGTCCTTGGGAAGTGTGGAAGCGTGCAAGAAATACAATTGACACCCAGCAAACTTGATCAAGATCGTTATTTGTTGCCCTTCTTGGTTTTCTCCACAGTAGGAGCTTCAAGAGGAAGAGCGTTCCCTCTGCTCAGTGTCCCCTCTGCACCTGCCATCCCCCTGTGTGAGTCACTCTCTTCATTACTCAAACAAACAAAACACAAACAAACAAACAAACAAACAAACAAACACCCTGACAGGTCAATGTTAGGGGAGGAAGGATTTGGTTTGACCTGTGGTTTTGAGAGATTTCAATCCATTGTGACAGGAAGGGATGGAAGCAAGCTCAGTTAGTGTCACCAAGAGTGTGAAGTAGTTGGTTATAGCCTGGCAGCCAAGCAGAAAATAGAGGCTAGACCAGAAGGAGGAATGGGCTGTACCATTCAAAGGCCCACCACAGTGATCCAACTCCACCAGTGAGGTCACAGTCCCTTTGGGACTTGGGTTTTCCAACCTTCCAGAACAATGTCATCATCTGGCGACAGTGTTCAAACATGTGAGCCTGAAGAGATCACTTCAGATTCAAGCCATACCACTCAATCAAAAAATGGATTGTCATTTTTTTTATGGCTACTTGGATTCTTTCTTTTTAAGTTGCTCTTTAGGTTATAAAAAGGTAACAAATGTACTCAGGCAATCTTCCACTGTTAACCATTATCTACCAGGTTTTAGCTTTTAGTAATGATTTTTTTCTTTCCTCATTATTTTGTGTGATTCCTGTCTTTTCTAGACAGCTCATGATGAACTGTGTGATCTTTCTCCTCATTGCCAGTAAAGAATTAATAGTCATATGTAAAATATTTGACATGGAAACTAGAACACAGGAAAGACCGAATGGCCATTTGTGGTATTCCTTCCATCTTCTTTATCTTACTTAGTGCATCTCATGGTTTCTGTCCCCTGAGGCTTCGTTTGAATTGGTTAAGGTGTGAGAAGCAGTGCATCTCTCCTCGCATGCAAAGAAAGACATGGGGCAACAAGTATAAACCCACTATGGCAGCTTTTGGGCAGAGGTAGGCAGCTGGGCTGGGTTGGGGAATATTATTTCAAGGTGTGTTACTTTTGTTTATGTTGCATTTGTTTAACTCTGTGAAGCTGTGTTATAGTGCCTGTGTAAGACACCTGATGGTCTAATAAAGAACTGAACGGCCAATAGCAAGGCAGGAGAAAGGATAGATAGGCAGGGTTGGCAGGCAGAGACAATAAATAGGAGGAGAAATCTGGGGGAGGGGAGAGATCAAGGAGAGAGAGAGAGAGAAGGAGAGAGAGAGAGAGAGAGAGAGAGAGAGAGAGAGAGAGAGAGAGACAAAGAGAGAGAGAGAAGAATGCTAGGGGCCAGCCACCGAGCCTCAGAGTAAGAGTAAGATTTACAGAAGTAAGAGAATGGTAAACACCCAGAGGCATAAGGGTGACCCGATAATTTAAAGTTAAGAAAAGCTGGCAAGAAACAAGCCAAGCTATAAGCCTCTGTGTGTGATTTATTTGAGAGCTGGGTGGCAGCCCCCCCCCCAAAAGTGAAAACAACAAACAACAGGGCTGTGTAGAAGGCTTCCAGTTACATGGTACAACACTAAGCCATGGCTGAAGGCAGCACAAAGGTGAATAAATCGAAGGATTCTTTTGATGTGTTACAACTACACCATACAATGATCTGCTAACTTCCAAAAGTGAGCTCCTAGGAGCACCTGCCATTGGCTCATTCATTCATCTACTCACTGATTCTGCAAGTACTTATTTATTAATGACTGTAATGTTTGAAGAGGTGAAGCACCTCTGTGATTAAGACAGTGGAAGGCTCTTTCTACAAATGTCCCATTGCATTGGTGTGGAGTAAGACAGTTTTACAATTTGAATTCCAGCACCCCTAAATGAAGTATTGTTTGCACACAGCCGTGCTCACTTATTTATAAATCATCTCCACTTATGTTGGTGCCACAGCCCCAGAGATCAGTGACTGACACAGAGAGAGTGTGGCCTGCAAAGCCTCAGATACTGACTACCTGGCCCTTTAAAGAAAGTGCACTGCCACATTCTAGAACTGAAAGCATGAATGATAGCCCATTTCACAAGCTATGTCAATAATGCATCAAATCCCAGCTACTATTGGGTTCAAAGGTCAAACTATTGAAGGAGTTTCTAGGATACAGCAAGTTCCTTAGAAGACACTGTGCTGAAACAACAATTAAAAATTAGACTAGTCATAGAAATTTTATAAAGTTTGGGAAAAATGCTCAAAGATGTGCAAAGGAAAATAAAAATAGCCTTTAATTCTTTTACTCACACATACTACACACTAAGTAATGTGGGGATTTATTCTTTCAAGATTTTTCTGTATTTTTTTTCTATGAAATGTGCTACAATTGGAGTAGGGCTTGAACACATCCATAAGGGTTACCTCAAGCTAGTCATTACAAAAGAGTGATGGTGTGCAGTGGAGTACAGTGGGAGAGAGCTCACTTAGCATATGGGACATTCTGGGTTCCATCTTCAACAGCAATAACCACACACACATGCACACCCCACATGGCATGTTGACTTCCTTTCTTCAACTTTCCATGTTGTCTCGTGTTCTCTTACACACGTCCTTGCCATTATGCCATCTTCTACAAATCTCCTGCTGCAGTTAATATACACTATAAACTTTCTGTCTCCAAACCCCACAAACCAAATACATCTATTTCTTTATAGTGTGAAGAGGCCCAAGGTATTTGCTATAGCGATGGAAAACAAACCAGTGTTCTCTACAGATGCCACTGCTGTTTTAGTTGCAACTGAAAGAAAATGTGTTGTAAACACAGTTTATACTGAAGGAACCAGGGAGGAGAAGGATTTGGGGACTTCATATATCTGCAGACACAATAGGACTGCTGCTTCAGCTGTGGCTGAATTCAGGAGCTCAGTATATCTGGGTCTTTCTCCATCTCTTAGATTTGATTCTCCACACTCATTCCATTATCAGGAAGACGCTTTCCTATAAGTGCCCAAAGGCTGCAGTAAGTTCCCATTGCAGAGTGCCCATTGCACATTGAACTAAACAGAAGAACCCTAGAGAGAAAAAGATGTGTCTTCCTCAATAGAAACAAAGAAAATGAGTCTCTCCAGTGCATCTTAGTCTGTTGAGGCTATTACGATAGGACAAAGTAGACAAGGACATTTATATCTATCTATCTATCTATCTATCTATCTATCTATCTATCTATCTATCTATCTATCTATCTGTCTATCTACCATCTATCTGTCTATCTAACTATCTATCTATTATCTATCTGTCTATCTATCTATCTATCACCTGTCTATCTATCTATCTATCTATCTATCTATCTATCTATCTATCTATCTATCAATCAATCATCTATCATCTGTCTATCAAAAAACCAAGGTTCAGGAAGGATAACGATTTTTCAATTGTCATCAAGTAGCTGGTTGAACAAGATTCTAGGCTGCGATCTCCTACCACCACTGTCCACCGTCTGTCTCTTAAACATCAACCCTAGAACTTCTTTGTCCTGCCAGCAAGGCAGTCAATGAATAGAGTGTGTCAACCCAAGGGGTCTCCCCAAATAAGCGCAAAAGAAGTCTAGTCTCTTTCCAGCTCCTAGATCTGCTTTGGAAATGGGTGGGGTGGGCGGACAACCACAACAGCTGTGCTCGCCTGTTCCCCTTTGACTAGATACTAGAACTATGGTTTGGGTTTCATCAGTGCTTGAGTACAATACAGTTTCTTCAGGACGCTGAAGCGTGTGGCTCTCCGAATGGTTTTATTTGTCGGAGCATTTAGCTGGACTCTCTTTTCATTTGGATGTTTCGCGCGGTCAGACGCCTGTTATCCCTGCCATCTTCATGTAGTTCCCAGGCACGAAAGAGGAAGTGTCATCCACTGGGAGGTGACATTGCTGACAGGGATGTCTGAAGACTGAGCCTGCTGGCAGAGGGAGGGAAGGGACACATCCACATCCACAGTCTGGGTGTTTAGTAAGGAAGACAGTGAACACAGAACTTCATGGGAAGAAGTGCTCATGGCGGGGGGCCACCAGCCATCATGTTAACGCTTCTCTGTTCCCGCTCTCTGGAGCAGAATTTGGACATGTACCTGGGAAGATACTAAGTGTGACTAGGTCATAGGATGACCTGAGGGGAGGTGGAGACAGGGTGGAGAATCTTTGGTCCAGAAAGGACATCTGAGACTGGAGAGACAAAGGGAGTCCACTGGGAAGGTACACAGTCGGGGCGGCCAACACCAGGACCAAAGTTCAGAGACAGCAAGTCAGCAGGTGTTAGGAATTTGAGGAAGAACAGAGAAATCTAATTTCATAAAAACAGCAACTGAAAAAAAAAAAGGAAATCCTATGTTCTGTTCTGGACTGCCTTAAAGTCACAAAGTGCTCCACCCACCACCCCCACATTTTCCAATTCCTCTTGGAGATCCAAGCAGACTCCCCACCCCCCACTAGCCAGCTCTTAAGCTCTCCCTGCTAGCAACATCTGCACTAAGAACCAAGGCTTATTGGTGCTAAGGTGTAAATGACTAAAATGGCGGTGTTGTAACTTATCTGACTCAAAACACATTTTACAATTATCATGCTGTTAGCCAATACTATCCGTTTTAAATTCCAAACAATTTTGAATTGTGGCGTGAGAGCCCTACTGGGACAGGAGAAAGGCCCCTATCGCAGTAGCTACCCATCACCTGCTGGGCAGCTCTGCCTTGCTGCTGTTCCTGCCCTCTCATCCCCTGTCTCCAGGGCTCTCCTGCTTTTTCAGCCTCCATAGGCTTCATGCCTTGACTTTGCTGTTTCTGCCTCTTCCCACTGGCTCTTGGCTTCACAGCATTTGTTTACCTCTAAGCTGTGACATTGGGCTTAAGGTGTCATCTGGACATGGATTGGCATATTGCTGGATGCTCCAGGCTTCTCCTAGTTAATGCTCATTTAAAAAAGAAAGAAAGGAAGAAAGAAAGAAAGAAAGAAAGAAAGGAAGGAAGGAAGGAAGGAAGGAAGGAAGAAAGAAAGAAAGAAAGAAAGAAAGAAAGAAAGAAAGAAAGAAAACAAACCACGTGTGGCTTTTGGAGATTGTCAAGTTCCTGAAAGGGATTTACACTTTTTGGGAATGCTTTCCATGTGGCCTTGGAAGCAGGGTTCAAGTCCTAGACTGTTCTTGCTAGCTGGATGCCCTAGGGCATAATACAGTGACTCCTCTGTCCGTCTGTTCTCTGTTAGTGGGAATAGTGGTAGTGCCCATCTAAACGGAGGTTGTACGATTAAAGAGGTAACACTCCTAGAGGCTGGCTCGTACAAGAGCCAGGTTACTTTCTGGGAGCATCATTACCTCTCGACTTACACACTGGTGTTTAGTGTAAACACACTGACCCTAACTGACTTTGGTATAGAAGGTTTGGTAGTTATTAAGGAACTTCATGTAAATAAGAAATACCATGATGAGACAGCGCAGAATGTGAGGAGAAAAAGAAGAGTTTCTCAAATTCTCAAAAGCAGGAATGTCAACAGTGAAGGCACTTTGTAAAGTCAGTGAATTGTCCAAAGCCAAAGGCCTGCACTGACACTCTCCAAAGAAATCTCACACACACACACACACACACACACACACACACACACACTCAATAAGCACATGCTCAATACATGATTAGAGAAACCGCAGTTCCAAACACAAGGAAGTATCACTTCACATTTGATAGGCTGACTATCATTAAGAAAATAATAGTAAATGCAAGGGGAGGGTACAGCTCAGAAGCACATTTGCCTATTAAGCTCAAGGCCCCTGGGGTGGCTCCATACTGAAATGATGATGACGACGATGATGATAAGTGTAGGAAAGGATAAACAGCAATTAGAGCCTTTATCTAACGCTGGTGCAAGTATTTTCCACTATGGAACATTATATGGTGATTTCTTAAGAATTTCTGCATAGAAATATCATATTTTCTAGTAACCTCATTCTGGGGCTAGCCTCAGAGAAGTGTGTTTTCACCCCTGTTCAGAGGAGTGTTCTGTACAACGGCCAAAGAGTGTCTATCGATGATGGATTATGAATGAACAAGATGTGGCATTTGCACAGAATATAATCCATCTCTAAAAGGGAAGTGCTCAGATATACCACCATGTGGATGGAGTTAGGAGATAAGCTAAAAAGGAGAATCCAGTCACTGACTTTGGTATAGAAGGTTTGGTAGTTATTCTGTGTGATTTGGTAGATTCTGTGTGATTCTACCTCCATGAGGGATCTACAACAGTCAAATTCTTCAAGACAGAAAATACAGTGGTGATTGCTAGGAGCTGGAACGGGGGCGGGGGGGTGTTCAGTGGGTGTCAATTTTCCAATGTGAGAAGATGAAAAAAATTCTGGAAGGAGATGATTGGTGATGGTTGCATCTCAGTGTGAATGTTATGTTTTATTTTCTGAGACAGGGTCTCACTCTGTAGCCTTGGCTGGCCTGGAACTTGCTGTGTCGACCAGGCTGGCTTTGAACTCAGAAATCTGGCTGCCTCTCCCTCCTGAAGGCTGGGATGAAGGTTTGCACCACCCTTGGCTAAGTGAATGTTCTGAATGCCAGTGAACTGTATACCTACAGGCAGTCAAACAAATACTTTTTCAGTCTCTTATTACATGTGTTTGCTTATTTTGAGTGTATTCTTGCACATGCACATTTGTGCACAGGTGTACCGTAGAACACTGTGTGGAAGTCAGAGGACAGCTTGCAGGAGTAGGTTCTCTCCCACCACTTGGGTCCCAGGGATGGAGCTTAGATCATAGGCGTGGCAGCAAACGTGTTCAGCTGCTGAGCCATCTTGCCAGCCCATTAAAGTAATACATTTTATGTCTGCATGTTTAGCCATGCCCACAAAGACCATGATTAGGGCTGAGACAGTGGGAAGTGAAGATGTCCACTGTTTCTTGGTTGGAAACCTGATAGTGCCTTCACCCCTCCATTCACTCAAGGAATTTTTTTTCCCCTGAATACTGAGGAAGTCCATTGCATGTTCCATTCTCAGTACGCAAATTTGAACAATGGACCCAGCATCTCCCTTTGCAAATCTCCTATTGGAGGAAGATGTTTAAGTGGAAGCCAGTCTGTAACCAAATACAATGAGTTCACATGTTGGTGAGTTCAAAGATGAAAGCATAGCCAGGAAGAGTAGAGAATGACTTACCACTGGAACAAGTCCGGGGAGCGTGGAAGCCATTTCCCAAGTAATGCCCTCCTCCAACAAAGCAGGTGCGGGGCTTTTTATTTCAGTAGTTCGGAATACCTATGTGAACATGTTCCTTTTAAGTTCACTACTTAAGAAATGATAACAGCCATATTCAGGGGCATGCCTGATTCAAGGCGAAGGAACACCACATGACTGAAAGGCTAAATGGTCAGGGATGCCTCTGTGTATTGACAACTTACCTTATAAAGTTTAACTAAAAATAAAAGAAAGGGCGCTTGGAAGGTGTGCTAACGTAGGAGTTGGTTCTTAAAGGTACCTGTCTCACTTAGTGGCTAATAAGTCTATCAAGGAAACTTTCAGTAGAAATGATCTGTAATGATTCCAGGAACGAGGTTTCACTGCTCGCATGATCAATGTCACCTTGGTCTAGCCTGATGCTAGCCCATATATGAATAAGTAACCCTAAGGATAATGCACAGTTTCACATAGCAATGGAAAGTACATTTGGTAACGTCTTCAATGGTTCTGGACATTCACATTCCATTTTCAGAGTTCAAATGGTCATGAAGACAAAAATTCCAGTGAGATAGTTGTTGGGAACTTCAACAGTCAAGGTTCTCATTCTTGCTCTCTCCTCTCCTCCCCCCCCCCCTGCCCCCCAGAGAGGGTTTCTCTGTGTAGTTTTGGTGCCTGTCCTGGATCTCGCTCTGTAGACCAGGCTAGTCTTGAACTCACAGAGATCCACCTGGCTTTGCCTCCTGAGTGCTGTGGCCCACAGAGCCACCTGGCTCCTCCCACTTCTTATTTGGGCCCAATCTATCATGCAGCTGACCTGCACAGCCTCTCTCTGGTCATTCCTTCTGACCCCTCCAGGGTCATGGCTAGGGCCCCTCAGCATAGTTCTCGGTACTGTCTCTGCTTGTGGGCATTCTCCGGTGGACATTTTGATGACTGGATGTGTAAGAGGATCTGAGTAGAGGCTGTTGATGTGACGTTTTTGCTGAGCTAAATCTTTAGCTTCAGCATGCACATTCCTAAATACTCAAGTTCTGAGCTCAGCGCTAGGAATTCTTGACCAATGTTCTGTCCTACAAGAGTGCACCATCTCTTTTAAAACAAACAAACAAACAAACAACCCAAAAAGCAGCCAACCTCATTGTTGTTAAGGCATGGTAAATCACACAGGGTAGACCAGAAAGCCAATCAGACATCTATATGTGCATTAGTTTTAATGAGTGTTAATACGGTGTTTATATGTGAAGCATCATGCTAAGGGGCTTGCACACATTCAATTCCCATGAAAAAGAAAACCCTGTAAAACAGTCTTATGAGCCCCATTTTATAGGCAAGGAAACTGATGTACAAAACAAGTTAATGTATGGTAAACCATACAGTTGGTGTTCTGGCAAGCCTGGTGGTCTGGCTCAGGGTTCAGGTCTGTAAGCACTGCCCTATGAGACCTCCCACTCAGCTTGGGGAACACAAAGGAACTTTAGAGGCAACCATGAAATCTTAAATGTGGATTAACTAAAGGGATTTTAGGCCAGTCTAAACAGGAGTGTCCATAAATATTATTTTGTGGGAGGAGGGGAGGGAGACTGGGTGGCTAATTTGTTTTGTAGTTGAGGGACTCCAGTAAATTTTATTATACCACAAGAAATTAGACTCGGTTCTTTCAGTTTCTAGAACAAGCAATTTGTTCTGGTCACTGCTCAAAACCTTGTTTAGGTTAAACAGTCATGCATTTTGTGTGAGTAGTGTGCCCCAAGGGATAGTTTAGGACTGCAGAAATAACCTCCTCAATGTTAAATACCTGTGTTGGAGAAGAGAGTCTTTCTTTCTTTTTCCTTTTCTAAACACACAGCAAACTTGGGGACATTTTTATTGCCTTCTGTGAATCCTGTGCTGAAAAAATGTTTGAGTGACTGAGGTCAGACCTTATTTTGAATTCTGCACCAGCACTTGATGGACCTCAGTAAACCGGAATAACACTAGCAATCTCATGAGCAAGAGTGAGGATTAGTGAAATACATTAAGAGGCAAAATGCACACACACCCAGAGCACATGTCCCGGGCCAGCTCTCCTAATTGCCTGGCGTTGTGTCCTTGGCTGCTGGTCTGACAGGGACTTCACAGGAGGCGTGACTAAAGCTAAGGACCTCTGATCCTCTGATCCTTTGTTCTGAGGCTCAGAAAGGCTTGCGATGTTTCAATAGCTTGTTGACATTGCCCCAAGGCTATTGAACTCAAATAAAATTCCAGACTGTTTCCACATCTTTCTTTAGTTATGGCGCTTGTTTTCCCAGAGGCTGCCAGAATATTCCACATGCAAATCTGTTTGTATCTGGCATCCATCTACGCTCGAGAAAAAGGAAGTGCTCATCGGGATTTTAATTTTCTTCCCTTTTTCTTCTGGGGGGAAAAAACAACAACAACAGAACGAGGGGTCCATCAAATTAGGAAATGAGGGGGCAAAAGAATCACGTGTCTTTTTTGGGGGGGGTCATTTACTTCCCTACTGTTAGCTGTTTGTATTTTTTTTTTAACTTTTAAGAAATTATTTTATAGAACCACTTTCCGTCAAGAATGCACTTGTTCCGTCCCTAAACCGTTCCAAGTACGCTCTAGCCGGTATTGCTGACCCATGGAGAAAGGCGAGGAGTAGGTCCCGGGGCAGGCAGATGTCTCTGGATACCAGTCTCTCGCTCTCCGGCGCAGACAGGAACAGGTTTGTTCCTTGGCGAAGAGGGAATCGAGGCACCACGGTGTCCCGGGCGGGGGAGGGCCATCGGTCCCTCTGCCCATCAGCCTCCAAGTTCGCGGGCTTGGGCGCAGAGCTCGGGAGAGGGAGCGGGATCCGAGCAGGTGGAACGCCTCGGAGGTGCCCGGGTATGCCCGGAGGTGCCCGGGTGTGCCCGGAGGGACCTCGGCAGCGCTCGGCTGGGGCTTCGGAGCTCTCCACTCCCCTACGCCCCCGCGACCTCCACTCCGACCTCGCACGGAGGCCCCGCCCCCCCAGGGCCCGCCCCAGCTTCTGACTGGCGGCGGTGCGCGTCAGTCTGCGCTCCAGGGCGGGAGCACGGACGGCTGTCCCGGCCGCTGAGCTCGCGATTGCGGCTGCGGGGAAGCGAGCGGGGCCGCGGGGCTGCAGCCGGGCGGAGGGTGCGCGCGGGTGCAGGCGCGCGGCCCGCATGGAGGCGCCGAGGAGCGCGCCGCGGGAGCGGGAGCGCGAGCGCGCGCGGACCACGGCAGGTGGGCGCCGGGGTGGGCAGGGTCTCCCGGAGGGTGTCGCGGCGGCGGGGGAGGGCGGAGGGTACCCGGGGTGCTTGCTGATGGAGCAGAGGGGCGGCTGCACGTCGCGCGTGGCGGTGTGGGTTGTATCTGAGCCTCCCGGGACCCCGAGAGAGGCGGGGTCCGTTGGCGAGCGTCCCGGGCGCGTGGACCCGCCGGCTGGGGACTGACTTTGTTGTCAACTAAGCTACCGGGGTTCGCGCCTTGCAGAGGATGTGGCCCACACCTTTACAGCAACCAGACTCATAAACCGCAGAGAACACTCTTGACTTAAAAAAAAAACGCACCAAGGGGACAAGTATGGCAGTAGGTCGCCCTTAGCTGCTCTGGCTCCTACGCCACTGGGTGGCTGTGGTCTCTCCGCTCCAAAGACCTTAGAGTTGAAGGGTGGTTTTCCTTTCTATCCATCAGCTGTGTTGGTGATTTGAGTTCTAATTGTCAAGGGAAATGAGGTTTTGATGAGCCACATGCCGGATCCTGTATTTCTCTCTACCACACCAGGAGTGTGAGCCTAGTAGTGAAGCTGAGCAGCATGTGTTCTCACTTTGGTGCTTTTGTGGGGTAGTTAGACACCAGGAACGCGTCTTAATTGCTGTTCTAGGTCCCAGCAGGAGTTTCTAACTGGCTCAGCAACGTGTTGAGCGTAGTGGAGACAACACTGTTCTAGGAGTCAAGACACAAGGGACATCAGTCCACCCTAGAATATCTGGGTGGGAGTTAACAACAATTCAGGACACTCAGTCGTTTGTGAAATGAGTGTGCTTGACAAGTTAATACCTACGGCCTCTCTCGGGTTAGCAGTCTGCGACTGACTGACCTCTTCCCTCAAAAGTTTGAAGAATGAACTCATTTTTTTTAACCTTTGTGCACCTTGGGTTATTATAGAATTAGCCACATATTTCCTGTGGGTGTATCCAGTTGAACATTTTACTTTGTTCCTTTCTTCCCTTCTCCCTGCCTTCGTTTGTCAGAGAAAGGGAAGTTGGAAACAGAGGTGAGGGCGCAGCTGGAAAGAGCTGGTGAGACTGCAAAATGCCTGCTTTGGCTTCACATAACCACCAAGAATTTTTCCTTCCTCTGCGCCGAGTGTAAGGTGTGTCAGAGCTGTGAGCCCGGGGAGAGAGTCCTCTCATGTGCTCCAGTCTGCAGGGTCTGCAGTGTCTTTGCGGGAAAAGGTGAGATTCAAGGATCAGGTTGTGAAAAACGTTTCCCTTCAAAATATAACTGCTAAGGACTTGGGAGCATAGATGCTCACCTTTTCAGTTTCTATTTGGGGAAGAAAAAAATAAAGACCCAGTGGTTTTCAAGTCACTTGCTCAAGCTGAGATGGAGACAGCCTTTTAGTCGACCTCTTAACTACTTGTTGAAGGAGAGACATAGATTCACCTTTAAGATAATAAGTCACCCTTGACAGAAACCAGAGGCAACAGAAGAAAACCCACAGAACTGTTAGGGATTGAAAAGGGACTTGGGGTAGTCTTTTTTTTTTTTTTTTTTTTTTTTATAAATTATTGTTAAATGTATTTTAGTATTGAAAAAATCACAGGACACACATCTTCGTACAGTTTTACCAGAAAGACACTGTAGATGTTGGACAAGGATGAGGCATCTTGAAGGTCACTTCATCCAGTCCTCCAGAGCCCAGAGAAGGCACCATCACCTATCAGGAGGTTACGATGGCCCTGTGAAATAAGCTCACCTTTCGGCACCTTCGCAACCTCTGTGTTTGAGGACGACCTGTGTTTTCCCTACGTTCGCCTCCAACTCTCTTGCTTCCTGGTCCGTAACTGTTGGAGGGGTTGAGGCGCTGCTGTGGCGTCATCCACCACTGTCCCTGAGTTTCCTGGCAATGTACACATCCTCGGTTGTGTTCTGAGGAGCGACTCGGGTCCTTGATGGGCCCTAGGGGTTGGGCTTGAGAGACAGAGTGCCCAGTGTGTAATGGGGGAGTCCCATGAGCCAGGTCTCACATTCCAGCCACGTTGGGAACAGCTTTGCTTTCTATTGTTTGTATTATATTGCTGTTGTAGGTAAGATGTTGTTTAGGGAAAGTGTTCTAAAGCTAAATCAAAATTTGGAAAAAAATAACGACTAGCACTGTTTCAGTACTCCTTGTGTGTTAGAGCCACTTATTACATGTAAAGTTGTTCTGGCTGTTTGAGGCTCATGGTAAAAATGCCCAGTACTGCTGTTATTACTATCACCCTTGCCTCCTGTTACTTAGTTGCTTATTGTTTATCCCTGGTTTAAGGAACCGCCAAGATCCCCCACCTCATACCTAGACTCTTCTGACAACGAAAAGGTGCAGTCCAAATATTCTGGGTTCCCTTATGCCCAAGCCCTTCACCAGTCCCTGGCCCTGTTTGTGGAGCGGGTGTCTCATGCCCACCCGAGACAGCCTGCTTCCATGGGTGATCACAGGTAGTCATGGGGCAGGTGAGTGAGTTCAGACGGTCAGCTTGTCTGTGTTCATGGAGAAAGGCAGACTGGAAGAGTTGTCAACCGAGTGAGGAGTGATGCCCATGTACATGCACCTCACACCCGTGGGGACTCCTGAGGCTGGGTGCCTATTCTGGAACTAGTGCCTGCAAAGCCTCTGGTCTCGAGGAGCTGCTGGGTGAGTGGGGTGCTCTGGCTGTTGGTAACTGTCCTGAGAAGAATAAGTAGCTGGGGGTGTCCCCAGCCCTGGTTATAGCAGAGGAGGAAGTAGTTTCCATCTTTGAAAAAATAGTTTAAGGACTTAGGGGAAAAAGAAGCCCCACTGCATTATTCTCTCTCTCTCTCTCTCTCTCTCTCTCTCTCTCTCTCTCTCGAATGCTTCAAAAACTAAGGATCTATAGTTGTTATTTTTTCTCCTTGTCCCACTTTCATACTTCTCTTATGTATTGGGATGATTAGCCAATGATATGTGTCATTTTTTAAGCCTGTGTTTTATCTGGTAGAGATCCTTGACTGATGTAGTTGTTAATGGGAAAATGTCCTTTATCTGCCTTGGATGGCAAGATCAACTTCTCTGGCTCTGGGGGGGGGGGGGGAAGCACCTGATGGGCTTGTTACTCAGCATAGTGCTGGTCTCTTCACGGTGGTGGTGGGTACTGTGTTCTTTAGATGCTAAACAGAGAGACAACGGTCATAGAGGCAATGGGCTCACGTGTAGGTCTCCCAGCCATCGTTCTGTGACACTTAGAGCCATTGTAGGATGTATAGAGGGCTTCCAGTTCCCAGGAGCTCCAGGAGGCAAACACTGGCCCAGGTCTCTACTTATGACAGATTCTTAACCATCATCTGCCTGGTCCTTTCTGAAACAGTCTTGGCGTCTACCTAAGCAGGCCTTGCAGGTCCCAGGGCCTCTTAGGCACACTGAACCTGTTCTCAGACACAAGGCCGGGCTGCCGTTTTTACACCACTGTGTTGATTGAGGTGACTTACAGGCAGGGTGTACAGGAGAAGGGGGACTGGAACACTTTGTTCTTCCAAGCCTCCCATGCCTCTATGGTTCTTTCTGTATGGCTACTGAAAGCCACCAACTTCCAGGGGTTATTGGAGCAGTGTGTTCACCCCGAGGCGCTCCTTCTCTCCTGTCCACATGACTCATCTGATGAATGTACAGTTACTTAGATAATCTGTCTTCAAAAATTGAGGTTTTGACCAGCATGGTGCCACACATCTTTAACCCCAGCACTTGGAGTCAGAGGCAAGTGGATCTTCATGAGATCAAGGCCAGCCTGCTCTACATAGCAAGTTCCAGGCTAGCCAGGGTTACACAGGGAGACCCTGTCTCAAAAAGAATTGAGTTTGAGCGTCCATTTATTTGGTTGTGGTTAATTTCATGGAAGACTGATACTTCTTCATAACAAATTAGCAAGAAAGTTTTTGTTTGTGTTCTTGTTTTTCCAGTACCCTTTTGTTCTAGACATAGTCTATTAAAAAAAAAAACAACAAACAACTTTCCTGTTTAATTGGAGGCAGAACAGACAGGTGGCATCGTGTTTAAATTAAAAAGATGCTAAAAAGTTTGTTTATCTCAAGAGATGAAGGAGCACCATCTGTCACTACTGTTGCCAGGATTCCTAGGAAATAAAAATTCCAGGAAGTGCAGGACATAAAATATTATGACTGATATATTTCTAAATTATGAATTTCCTAGTAAATCTTTTGTTACCTTAACCATGTGACCGCAGCGTTTTCTCTAGAAAGCTCTCCCCAGCTGACAGAAGAGGCATAGCGTTGAAAGCCAAGGGCTGAGGGAGCTGGGAGGAAACTCAGTTAATAGGTATTGCCATGAAAGCAAGAGGACCTGTCTTTATGCTCCTGGGATCAACACTACCAAGCCAGGAGCAGTGGTGTGCTTCTGTAATCCTGGTGCTGAGGAGGCAGAGATAGGAAGATCCCTGAGGCCTGCTGGGCATGTAGGCTAGGTGAGTCCCTGAGCTTCATTAAGAAAGGCACTTGGTGTCAGCTTATGGGCTGAACACACACACACACACACACACACACACACACACACACACACACGCACACGCACACACACACACACATGCACACACGCACACGCACGCACACAGGGTGGGGAAGCAGAGAGAGACAAGTGGGGGTGTACTAACGTCCCATCCTTATGGAGATGAGCTCCCTCTCCTCTGTGGAGGTGGGACAACCTTCTTGGATACATGCCAGTTTCTGAATGGCACTGGACTGTGGGTGGCCCTAGAGCTGCTGGTGGAAGCTCGCTAGGCTTGCTGTCTAGGCTCGCACTAGAGTGCATCCCATGTCGTGCCTTCTCCCAAGTTTAACGGAAATGAACCAAATCCTTTCTTGCCTGGTGCTGAGAGAATCCGTCCCTCGGTCTTAGGAGAGCACCCGGTACACCGAGAGAATGTTTTTATGATCTGTAACAAGAAAACCTCGGCTGACGGCTGGGCTATGTGAAATTATAGGAAAGTAGTGGCCCTGAATTGGCCACTTGGAGAGGTTCAGTTCTGCAGTGAGCAGAATGGCTGATAGGAAAGAGGAAGTGGACGAGATGGCGAGCCAGATGCAGGCGGCCACCAGCTCCCTATGAAGTGGGGAGTGACATGCGCATGGCGGCAGCGGTGTCGGCTTGGCGTTGCTTTGCTTGGTGTCTGCAGATGTGGCTGAAGAGTAGGTGGGCTGCTCACCTTGCAATGGAAATACAGTGAGTGGACTTGGTAATACAAACGCCGAGTCCCTTAGCCTTGTACCTGAGACTGTGTAGGACTCCAGCGTGGGAATCTTTTCCTCAAAGTATGAAGGTAAAAGTCACTTCGACTGAAAGAGTTTATGTCATAATTTATCCGTGGTGTATTCATCTATTTTGTGTTTTAAGTATTTGTTCAACTCAAGTTTGGTCACTTAGCTGGTCTCTACAATAGAAGACTGTTGCCTACCTTGTCCTGCTATTCATGCTTTCTTTAAGATTCCAGTGTCTTCTCCCAGACAGACCTCACTGACAGCAGTTCCTCTTCCCCACCCCCCACCATCTTAGTTCTTCTTCTGTCCATGTGCGCAGGGTTCTTTATCAGAACTAATGCATTCAAGACAACTGCTTATTGGATGGGTCTTCTGTCCACACCCGGGGCATCCTTGTGGTACTAGCTTTGAATGATATTTTGAGCTTAATTGGAAGTCGCTTAGTTCACAGCTATTTAAAATCCCATGCCCACGTGCCAGTGTGATTGTCCCTCTGACACAATACACAACACGCTGAAAGGAAGAGGTCTCGGAAGAGGGGAGGTGGGGGATAATAGGCTGGCCTCCTGAGACCTGTTCACAGGGGAGGAAGCTGAGGTGCAGGGCACTTGACTTTCTCGGGCCAGACTCTGTGTTCCCTCCTCATTCCACTCCATTAAAACCTTCCTGCTCGGTGACCACTTCACATTCTCACTTCCTGCTTTGGATTTACATGGGGTGTGTTATTAAAGGAAGAGAAACACATTGGTGGCTCACGCTTCTGACGTGCACATTCAAAGCTGGAAGGGACCACCAAGCTAGGTTTAGGTACAGCGGGGTAACCAAATGAGTGAAGACATATCTTTTTCGATGTTGGAGCTCAGAGGTGGCTAGCTCCCCAGGGCTGGGATGGGTTCCGTGGTGTCTGGAGTCCAGGGCCTTTTCTTTTCAATTTGTTTCTGTTTTTCATCTATTCTTTCTACTGTGTTTCTACACTGAACATGGTTTCCATGCTCATGGCCTCTTTCTGAACCAAAATGTGGAACATCCGTCATCGCACTTACATTCCGGTTATCAGGGAGGAAAAAGGGTAAGGGATCAGCTGCTCTTGATGAGTCCTTTCTGGTCTCGGTCTCTCTCTCTCTCTCTCTCTCTCTCTCTCTCTCTCTCTCTCTTCATTTTGGGATGAGGCTTCATGTAATTGAGACTAATGTTGATCTCTTTATGTGACTGAGGACAGCCTTGAACTTCTGATCCTCCTGCCTCAGCCCCTCAAGTGCTGAGATTACAGGTGCTCTCCACTCTGCCTGGCTGATGACTCTCTGTTTGAAAGTTGAGCATTGTAGTCCATGCAGAGTCCACTCAGCACAGCTGTGCCAGCATCCAGAGAGGATGGAATGAGCCTTTCCCCTGAGGAACCATGGACCCCACTGAGGTTCAGTGTTCTGTCTCTGTGAAGGGAGAGAACAGACTCAGGGCAGGCTGGTTCGACTGTGCCGTGGAGACCTAAGTGCTGGATCCTGAGCTCACAGATGCACTGGCTCATTCAGTCAGCGTTTATTAACCATCTCCTCTGGGCCTACAGCATGAAGAGAACAGACAGTCTGAGTCCTTAAGATGTTCACAGTGGAGGGAACTGGTCCATCAAATACAAACACGTCTGTAAACTGACAAGTGCTTGGAAAGGACACCATGTGCCTTGCAGAAGAGAGTGGGTTTGCTAAGCCCGGGGTTGGCAGTGGGCCAGACAAGTGACATTTGAACTGAGAGCTGGAAGAAAGGGTGACCTAGACCATGGAAGAATGTTCCAGACAGAGGGAAGAATGCAAGCAAAGTAGGGTAGGGGCGTGCTGGGAGGCATGAAAAGCTGTGCAGGGGAGAGGGGTGCAAGGGAGAGGGAGCCAATGTAGACTGAGGGGGGCCCTAGGTGACCAGCCATCCTGATATGCCTGGAACTCAGGTATGTCTCAGATATGGGATTTTCAGGGCTAACACTGGGTGAGTCCCAGGAAAATTGGGGTGAGCTGGCCCCTGCCACGGGGCCTCACCAACCATGGTGCATCTTCCCTCTTTACTATTTCAGAAGAGTTCCTTGTCAGTTAGGAATAGCTCCTCCCATAAAGAACAATGGAAGGCAGAAGGGAAGGAGCACAAGGCAGAAGCGCACTCAGCTGCAGTTAGAGTGCTTGGGCAGTGTTAGTCTTCGTTGTCTGGGTTTGTTTCTCCTTTGGCATTTAAGTGGCATCTGGTATGTTTGAAGGGACAGGAATGTCCAGGGATGGAGGGAACCCTTGTGCTCTTTTTCAACACTGGCAGTACATTGAAATCGCCTGGGAATGAATGTCAAGGGAGGGACGGGCACAACCCAGTAAATCAGCCCCAGGGGAAGCCAGCCCGACTGTTCCACAACAGTGCCCTGAGACATCAGTGTGCATGCCTGCCCCCGTTGTCCTGATAGGACACAGATTCAGCTTCAGGGGCACCCGAGAGTCCATTTCTAAAAGCCCTGAGGTGGTACTGATGTTGCTGCTCTGTAGGCAGAATGGTAATGCTCTACTGGGGTTTGGTGAATTTGCCTTTGAAGCTTTAGGCTTCTTTATGGAGAGCAGCAACATGGATGTCTGTAAGGTAGATGAGTCCCTGGGTGAAGAAGAGATAGAGATGGAAGAGATGGCCTGTGGGTCTTCGGCTTGTAGCCCATCAACAGGATCACATTGAACCCCACTCGGGACAGATCTTGACTTCTCAGTTAGTCCTAGGGTGTGGCTGGGTGTTCCAGAGAGCTGCCACACTGACTGGCACACGTATTCTTGGTTACTGAACCTGTTCCTGAGGCCTCTGGTTAGGAATGTTCCATAGTGGACACACCCTTCCTTTTATTTCCAACTCCGTGTCCATGGGTCTTTATTTCTCACTCAGTGGCTGTTAGGATGCAGGTATTTCCTACCAATAAGATAAGTCATGAACATATTTCCAAAATAGATGATACATCTATCAATTTTTTAAAAATGTCAACCTACACTAACTCCAGAATAAAAAGCAGATTTGAGAAAGGAAAGCCAATTAGAAAGATTAGTAGCTGTTAGCAACAATACCCAATGATTCTGATCACTGGGAAGAGTGCCACCAGCAGAGGGTAACTTCAGTAGCCATGCTCACAAGTGATTACATTAGAAGATAGCAGTGTGATACTAAGGCCTGAGAGTGGACCTGCGCAGACCAGTGATACCAGACCTAACGGATAAACAGTGGGCTCTTCCCAGCTCTATAAGCACGGAACCTGCACACGTGATGCAGACAACCCATCCCATGTGCTGACTGGAAAGCTGGGCACCAATGTCAGAGAGTGAGGAAGGTGTTAATTCCGTTCAGAGGCAGATAGCATCCATGTGTCTGTGTGGTTAGATGGGCTTTCTCACTATCCCTTAGGGGGACTCACTTCCTAAATGCCAGGCGTTCGTAGAAAGACAGTGGGCCTATACTCCCTCTCTACAGATTGTTCAGTTCTGCCCAGAGAGGAGGGCCAGGGCTGAGCAACCCAAGAGAATCTCTCCGGAAAGAGTGAAGGGAGAGAAGGTGATAGGAGCCAGGCCTGTCCTCTAGGAAGTCTCTCCACCTGGGATCTCGAGGACTGTTGGCTACAGGCTGTGGCCCTTCTCTCCCCTCAGAAGATGAAGCCCCAGCTCAGATCCAGAGGACTTTAAGTTGACAGCAGAGTTTGGAATGGGAATCTATGGCCTCTTGGGCTTTCATTGGTTTGCATCTGTGCAACATATGATCCAGTCTCAGGATGCGGTAATTCAGATGTCATCAAGAGCAGGGTTTGGCAAGAGGAGAGCTCAGGGGAAGACAGGGATGTAATTAGGGTTAAGGGCACCTGCCCCCACCCAAGTCAGAACATAGGCTTCGAGTTCCGACTAATATTCATCTTCTCAGGGCTTCGGTGTGTCCACCTCAGAAATGAAGCAAGTATGATACAGCTCCTTCAATGACCTGATCTACTGTGAATGAGGACCCCGAGCTTTCTCTCTGCTTCTTGTTCACAGTGTGATCTTTCCCTCGTATACACTCTCTGTCCTTGGATAGGAGAGCCTCCACAGCAAGCTAGTGCCGAGCCTTGCCCTTGAATCATCAATTAGTCATTTCAGGAATATTGATTGATGCCCTGACTGGACAGGCAGAGGTATGGGCTCAGTGGGGTGCTCTTTGTCTCTGTTTTTTTTTGTTGTTGTTGTTGTTGTTTCTTTTTTAAATTTTTTTTTATTTTCCAGTGCTGGGGTTTGAACCTGGGCCCCCATGCATGGTAGGCAAGCGCTCTAGCTCTTGAATCTTAGAAGTCATGGTAAAGTTATTTTCTCTATAAAATACAAAAGAAATATTGAAAGATTCAGCGCTAGCCTTAGAGGAGTTTCCAGGCTAGTAGACAAAGCCATCATAGGTACACAGAACAGGCCTGCAGTGTGGATAAGGCCAGCAGTGTGACAGAAGAGACCCTCATCACGGACAGGCTAGACCTGCAGTGTGCACGGAGCAGGCCTACAGCACGGGAAGAGGACCGAGGGTGCTCTGAGGCCTGGGAGACCTCTTCTCCTAATGCACTGGCTGGACTCAGGCCTTGGATGTGCAGTGGAACTCTCGCCCTTGGGTCTGTACTTCTGTGGAAGACGGAGAAAGCTATCCCAGGAAAGGAATCACCTTCTCTTTATGACTCCAAGTGAGAGCGTTACAGTCTGTGGTCACAGAGCTGATCCAGTGTCAGCCTCTTGATTTAGACCTGCCAGGGCCTTTCCTTTGAACATAGCATACCAACTGAGAACCACAGTAATAGTTAGACCTTGGCCAACTGCGTTGACCTTCTTTGCTTTTCTTTTTTTTTTTTTTTTTTCAAGACAGGGTTTCTCTGTGTAGTTTTGCGCTTTTCCTGGAACTCACTTGGTAGTCCAGGCTGGCCTTGAACTCACAGAGATCCACCTGGCTCTGCCTCCCGAGTGCTGGGATTAAAGGCGTGCGCCACCACCGCCCGGCTGACCTTCTTTGCTTTTCTTGCCTTGCTAGCTCCTCCATCCTTTGACCTTAGGTCACACTCACAGCCCAGGGAAGCCTTCCCCAGCCTGACCTCGGTCCTATGCTTTGCTGCTTTTCAGCCCCGTTCCTTCCCCCTGGAGGTTGCCTCAGTGGGCTCCGTCTGTCTGAGGTCCGTCTGGGAGTCTCTGCCAGTGCAGTCCAGCTGTTGGGACAGTGACTGATCTGTAGGAACAGCCTAGTCTGTGTTGATTGAATGAAGATAGACTTATCGATAGGGAAATGATCAGAAAAGGGAAGTCGATGTCTACAAAAGGGAGTGTGTTCCCAGCTGAGAGGTAGCCAAGCCCTGGTTCCATGATGGGTGCTGGGAAGATTGTAAGCGAAAACTTTGCTGAGCAATTCCTGGTGGGATAGTTCGGTTTCATTTCATTTTGACCCAACCTTGATTCATCACCATGTGCTAATGGTTGGGTCATGGTTTAGGGCCATCTAGGCTGTGGGATTTGGTCAAAGTCTTGGATCTAAGAAATGACAGCATGAAGACAAGATTCCACCCCTACTCCCCCCTCCCCGCCCCCACACCTCTTTCTACAATCAGTTGTCTCTCCCAGGCTGGGCTGCACTTCCACAGTTTCACAGAAAAGGAATGATTACTTGCTTTTTTGATGTTAGCCTGTCTGTACCTACAACTTTTGTGTTTTCATCACTGATGGGCTGTCAAAACCCTACCACAGTGAGAAAATTAAACTTATCTTTAAGATGACAAGTCACTTTTGACAGTCCTATAAGATACCCAGGGTCAAATGAGACAGCTCCAACCTACGCTGTTCTTAAAGCAAACACGTAGCCCTCCCCATATCAGGCAGGAAGTGATTTCCAGGTGTATTATGGGTACTTTCAGTTTACTGGGAGTCCAGGGTAAGAGTCTGGCTCTGAGGAGATTGTGTTGCCAGCGTGAGTAGGCTGCATGTTTCACTGCTCATGACTTTCAAGATAAAAACCTTCCACTTAGTGGTTCTCTTCCTTGGAGATAATGACCTGGCCCTGTAGCTGGCTTTACTGCTTCTCTTAGGGGAAGGGCCGGCCTTTCTTAATTGAGCAGAATTAACACCTGCAATACAAAGTAGAAAATCTCTTGACCTCACCCTGTCTGTGAGTGACAGCTTTCTCCCAACCGTAACACAACGCTGTGGAGAATATCTGTGCTTGTGAATTTAAGTGTAGTGTTATAACATGCCACAGTTTTTTAAAAGGGAGGTTTTACCCTGATCTGTTTCAATGTTCCTTCTGCTCCCTCACACATGAAAACACCATTGCCTTTTCCATCCTTCTAGCTCAAATTGTCTAACTTCTTCCTGGCCTAGATAGCAGCCCTTGATATATCACCACTGCTTCGGAGGTTGTGGGACTGGATGCGGATGAGGTGTTGGTGTGTAGAGAGAAAGAGCCACGGCACTGATACTGGCCTGCGTAAGACTGGGAGACGGCTGAAGACGTAGCTCATTAGTGGAGTGCATTTGGTTAGTTAGTGTGCCTGAAACATGGTTCAGTCCCTGGCACTGGAAAGTAGTTGAGACTGAAGACCGTGGTAGCCCATGGGGAGGTAGAAGCAAAGAATTCTCTAGAACAGCTCTGGAAAGTGTGGAGATGAGCCAGTGTTGCTGCAGAACTTGCCCAGGAGACCTGCCCAAGGCCCCTGGGCTGGCTCTTCCCTTGGTTTGGGCTTTTCAGTGTCTTTTAGTTCTGTTTTCAGGACAGGGTGTTTTCCGCCCCCCTTTGGGTTTCCTGTTTGAGTGTTTGAGTTACTTCAGCTTTGATATGTTGTAGAGAAAGGAGAAAGAAAGTAAGAATTTTACCACACACACACACGTACACCAAAAAGAATAAAAAAAGAAAAGAAAAGAAAAAAAACCCTACCCAAACCCAGTGCCTTCTTGTAGCTGCAGCCAGTTGTCTCGCCTGTCATGGAACATGATCCCAGATCAGGCTGTAGGGTCAGATGTTGGTACCTGCTGTATTTCCTCAAGGGGCCTAAGGCCTGTTTCTCTGATTGTCGGGGAGACGCTTTAATCCTGGTGGTTGGGGAATACACGAGATATATATGTTTTTTTTTTTTTTTTTTTTTTTTGGTTTTTTTCGAGACAGGGTTTCTCTGTGTAGCTTTGCGCCTTTCCTGGAACTCACTTGGTAGTCCAGGCTGGCCTCGAACTCACAGAGATCCGCCTGGCTCTGCCTCCCGAGTGCTGGGATTAAAGGCGTGCGCCACCACCGCCCGGCTTGAGATATATATGTTTTTTAAAAAAGAGACAAGAAAAGAAATGCATTGTATAGCCCAGCGGTTCAGTACAAAAGTAGGCAAAGGGAATTTTGCTCTTTGTCTCTTGACAGATGTGAAAGAAAATCAGATCCCTAATTCCTGACAATGTCTTTCTTACCAGCCTACTCTCACGTCCCACACTTCCCAGGGTCGTCTTTGATGAACGTGAGCTGCCCACGCTCCCTTTGTTCTTACAGTGTGTGGGATGATTGTGTCTGTGGAGGTAGAGAATTCTCTCTCCTTTGCTTTCCTGAGTCCCACTCATGACCCAGCAGGACCCCCTTCTGGGGTAGAGAATGGAAGTTGGTGGTGATTGCAGAATTGTCTTTCGTGGGAAAGGGGACCCTCTGAAACTTCCTGTATCCAATATGTTACCCTCGCTCAGCTGTGTTTGGAGAAATGGCGTTTGACTCAGTAGCAGTTCATCAAACTTGTCCTCATACTGATTTGCAGTCTTGTTGTGGTATTTCCTTCTGTGTTTTTTGAGTTTAATCTATTTATTGGCCCAAGAATGAGAAAAAGGTGTGTGTGGGGGGGGTGGGGGGGTGGGTGTGGGTGTGGGTGTGGGTGTGAGGTGTATAAGTCTAAGCAGGATGTCAGGTGTCTTCTTCCGTAGATCTCTGCTTTATTCTCTTGAGGTAAGTTCCCTCGCTGAATCTGAAGCTCACTGTTTTGGCTAGGCTGGCTAGCAAGTAAGCTACTGGTGTCTGCCTGGCTTTGCCAGTGCTGGGGTTACAGGCACACATGACGGTGCCCAGCCTTTAGGTGGGTTCTGGGAATTCAAACTCTGGTTTTCATGCTTGCGTAGCAAGTGCTCCTACCCACCGAGCCATCCCTCCAGCTCTGAGAGAAGGATTTTGTTTTCCCCCTTTTAGTCATAATTCTACTTACTAGCAGTGCTGATTTGAAAATGCATTCAGATAGAAGGACAGGCAGGTAAGTGCTCGCTCAGGCTGGCGGCTTCCAGAACTGCATGGCCTCTGTCTTTGAGTAATGGCTCTGCCATTTATTGGGCAACTCCCATTAGGAGGCTGCTTAATCTTTTTGCCCCTAACAGATGCCTAATCTACAAAGCCAAGGTGATTATGGTAACCACAATGAAAATAGCAGCTAGTGTTTGTTGTGTGCTTCGTGAGAAAGATACTGTGCCCAGCCCTTCTGATATTTCCCTAAAGCCCTGCAGCAGTTCTGTGCCTTCTGCCTTGTGACAGTAAAATGCACAAGCATGTACGAAGCACTTGTTGTATACCAGGACCCGTTCTATAGTGTCTTTTCTCCTAGATTTAGAGATGGAGGTAGCGGGAGGTTCCTGTGAGCACTTGGGACTCCTCTGTGACACTGTGGGGCTCACAGGCAAGAAGGAGGTGGCCATGCAGAACACATACAGCTACTTTGTGGCAGTGAGACAGAGCTCTTCCTACTCTTCTGACTTAGAAGCCAGGCTCCTAGTAACATTGTCCGAGAACAGCTTGTGCAGATCCTTACATGGCGGTACAGCTATGTCTGCCTCATACGTGCCATCCTGCAGAGTCCCATTCTACCCACCTCTGGATGACTCCCTTGTACCCACACCAGAACTCCCAAGATTATGGTCTTTCACCCTTCTTGGCCTGAGTTACTTAACTAAAAAATGTAAGCACATGAGATATGGGGTCAGCTAATTGTCCCTCAGCCTATAAATGAATAATATATATATTATATATATATTAGAATGTTAATATATATTGTATATGTTAGAATGTTAATATATATTATATATGTTAGGATATATAATATATATATTAGAATGATAAGAATGGATCCATGTTATTTTCAGGGAAATAGATGAAACTAGAGTTCATCATGCTAAGTGAAATTAGTCAGAAGCAGAAAAGTATTGTGTGTTTTCTCTCATATGTAAAAAGTTTTAAAAGAAAAAGATCTGAAAGAGAGGACTGCCAGGGGAGGATGAGGGATGGGGAGGAGAGAGGGAAGACAGGAGAAAATAGATAACTACCAGAGCACAATGTGTGCATGTGTGGAACTGTTATGGGAAGCCCCCAGTGTGAGCAGTGGCTGCACTGAGTTGAGGGAGATGAGTGCAGGCCTGTGTCCAGGTTGTCTCCTGGTAAGGTGCTCATAAAGCTGACTTCTGGGTGGGTTCATTTTGAGGATAAGGGCAGAAGGCTGGGACAGGGCAAGGAAGAGAAAGAGACAGGAGAGAGGAAGAGACACAGGGAGGAGGAGATGGGGAAGTGGGGGAGAGAGACTGAGACAGAGAAAAGGTGTGAACAAACACGGGGCCGTTGTCTTCCAAGGGTTGTCAGGAAAGGCCTTATTCTGAGGAGAGATCCCCTAAGGGGCTGGGTGGTCCCTCAGATGCTGCTGCACATCAGATGGCATCTGACCAATGAGGAGTGTTAAGGGAAGTACCCAGTCCCCACTGCAGTGACTGCAAGCCCTCTATTGGCCCCTAACACATACACACGAGCACCAGTCTGTGAATAATGTCAGATACTGTACCAAGTTCCACCATTGAAAAGCAATGTGACTGGCCTGTGCATACTGAAGAAACTCCTTCTCTGGATTAATTCAGAAATACACCCTACATTGAAGAGTCCTCCCAGCGTTGGGTCCTCCCAGCATTGGGTCCTCCCAGCGTTGAGTCCTCCCAGTGTTGGGTCCTCCCAGCGTTGGGTCCTCCCAGCGTTGGGTCCTCCCAGTGTTGAGTCCTCCCAGCAATGAGTCCTCCCAGCGTTGGGTCCTCTCAGAGTGGCAGGAGGGGTGCTCACTGACCTCTTTTGGAAGCCAGCACCTGCCAGAACTGACAGTGTGCAAATCCTTTGAGCCAGCGTTTCCTCTTCTTTGAATTATCCTTAAAGACAAGCTGCCAGGACCCCTTAGGGGATGTTAGTAATGAATGCTTGCCAATGCATAGTTTGTAGAGAGTGTGGAACTGTCCAGATGTTCGTCAGTAGGCAATGTACACAGGACCAGCTATGCGGAGGAACTGGGCGTTCATTGCATAGAATGCTGTCAAGGCTAGGAAGCATTCCCAAGACACTGGGTTCAACCCCTAACATTGGCAGAAAGGAAGGAAGGAGTCAGTCTACACATGCAAATCATGTGCATTGTCCCATTTTTCTAAAGTATTTTTACTGCTACCATAAGTGATATATTCATAGATAATCCTGTCCTGTGAATTTAAGAATTTACTAAAGGTAATTGTGTGTGTCAGAATTATCAGTGGAGAAAACCATCTAAATTAGTAAAAAAATCTAAAATTAGAGATGTTATAGACATAGGATAGCTTTCTACTAAAAAGACTTTTTTAGGGTTTTTTTTAAATTGTTAAGATTTATTTTTCTTACTTTTGCTTAGGTATATGTATGTGTGTCTGTGTGAGAAAATGCCATGTATGTGCAGGTGTCTGCACGGGCCAGAAGAAGGTATCTGATTCCCTGGAGATGAAGTCACAGGGGGTTGTGAGCCACTCACTGTGAGTGTCGAGACTCAAATGCAGGGCTCTTGGAAGAGCAGCAACCCCCAACCACTAAGCCACCTCTCCAGCCCATATATATATTTATGTGTATGTGTGAGTGTGAGTGTGTGTCATGTGCGTACAAGTGTCAGTAGAGGCCAAAAGAGAGTGTTGGATCCCCTGGGCCTAGAATTTCAGGGATGCTCAGAACTGGGGTCCTCTGGGAGAGTAGCACATGCTTAACCACTGAGCCATCCATCCCTCTAGCTCCAGCTTTGGGTTTTTAAACATATAGTTTGCTAAATCTGGGGAATAGGTAATATAATGATTTTAGCAATCAAATAACTACTCTAGATAATCATTTTTAAAATGTTCTTTTAAGTAATGAGAAGTATATTTTAGAATTTGCTGCTAGTATTTTTTTTCTTGATTTGCTAGTAAATTCTTTCTTTATTGGGAATATAAATACACATGAAATATCCAGAAGACCAAAAAAATGATGAAATCATAGGTTCCATGCTGATGAGGGTTTTATTGCAGTTAGTCACTGGAATTTTACTCAGTGATCTGCTGTGGAGGAAATTATTTCAAAACAAACCCCAGGAGGTTAGGCCACCGTTCAGAAGTCCTCTTCCACGTTTGTACGTCAGCTTGTCACATGCTCAAGCACAGCGTGGTCGGGAATCTCCCAGACACAGCAAAATACTGCAAGCCAGGGCTGGAGAGATGGGCTCAGAGGTTAGGAGCACTGGCTGCTCTTCCAGAGGGCCCAGGTTCAATTCTCAGCACCCACATGGCAGCTCACAACTGTCCATTAACTCCTGTTCTAGGGGATCCGACACCCTCGTACAGACGTACATGCAGGCAAAAACGCCACTGTCCATAAAATAAAAATAAATAATTTTAAAAAACCTGCAAGCCTACCCTCTTGTCCCTTGCTTGCTCCTTACTTTTTTGCCTTGTTGGACCAGGAATCAGGGTGGGCGTCTGACGTAGCAGACAAAGCGGTACCCATGCTTCTGCCCATTGGCTCACTCCCGTGTGACTCAAGGGTGACAGGTCACCAGAGCCTACCTGGCATGGATCCAAGAGGTACTCAGTGAGGAATGAGGGTGTGCCTGTGCCTGCATGGTGCTGGTGCTTCACAACTTCATTTTGCCCCTTCCCTGCGGGGTCACCTGCATTTTACAGTCCGGAGAACTCAGATCAGGGCAGTTGGCTGTCATAGTCACACAGGCTCCATGGTGGAGACAGGATCTGAATTCAGGATTCGGAAGCCCAGACTCCTTCTGTACATGGTGGATTATTAATTCTGTAGAAAAAGCTGTTTTATATGTGACATTGATCATGAGAGAAATGACTTGATTCTTTAATTTTGGATTGAGTGTTTGAATACTCTAAAAACATGTGTGTAGGCCTAGGGGGTTACAAGGCCAGTTAGAGGCCATGTCTCAAAGAAGGTCGATGGTACATGAGGAAAGGTGCTAGGGATTGTCCATACACACACACACACACACACACACACACACACACGTACCTCATATACACATGCATCTATGCACAAACATGCACATATACGTGCATACACAAAAATGTGTGTCTAAATCAATGATAGACACTTGGGGACAAAGTTACCCAGTGTGTCATATGTCTCTTCAAGCAGATGTATAACTGTGATTTGCATGTCTGTCTGTTTTGTAGGAAGTGACCAGGTTCACTCCTGGGTACTGGTTACAAGCCAAGTCGTCAGCACTGCCTGGAGAATAGCAAGGGCCTCTGTGACGCTGGCAGTGTCCCTTCTGTCCACGTCCCTCTGCTACTTCAGAAGGCTGCATTTGTATTTAGGGCATCGGCTGAAATGGTGGGCCATCCTTTTGTCTTTCCTTTTCAAAAACACCCTTGCCCTGAAAAACGTTTATATATATATATAAAACTGTTTCCTTTATCTTTCAGGTGGATTGGATATCTGCAGAGAAAATTCAAAAGTAAATGCTTTTGTGCCTATGTTTCCTTATTTTTTTAAGGGCAAAGAGGGCTAAAGAAAGGAGAAGAATGGGAAATGTAGCTGCCCTTTTTTTCTGTCTTGTCCAGGAAACCTCAGCGTGGAGGCAGAAGTAGATCTACTCAGTTATTGTGCAAGAGAGTGGAAAGGGGAAACACCCCGTGCCAAACTGATGCGGAAGGTACGTCTGCTTGGGGGGGTTAAGGAAGGCAGGCAGTGTCTGTCGGAATCTGGGTGCACTCAGCTCTGCTCCAAACCCAAAGGTCAACCAGCACCAAATGGGGTGTCACGTAAAGTTGCAGCCCAAGTCAGAAGCCAAGTGGCTGCTAGATACTGGCTTTAGGCCTTGTTCTAGTTTGCTTTTCTGTTGCTGTGATAAAACATTCTGACCAAAGGCAGCTTTGGGGAGCAGAGGATTTATTTGGCTTATACTTCCAGGTCACAGTCCATCATTGAGGGAAGTCGGGGCAGGAGCTGAAGCAGAAACAATGGAGGAACCCACTTACTGGCTTGCTCTCAGCATTTGACCCAAGCTTACCTGCTTGGGGATGGTGCCGCCCACAGTAGGCTAGGCCCTTCCAGATCAGATGTCAATCAGGACTATCTCAGACATCATAAGTCAGTCTAATACTGTCAATCCCCTCAAGTAGGTTCCCTCTCCCCAGATGGCCCTGGCTGTTGAACGAAGCTGAGAGGTGAGCTAACAAGGTCAGGCTTTCAACCCAGAGTGTGTGGTGCTGAGGCTAGAAATCAGTATGTCTGTAACTTGAGAGAATATGAGTACTGCACTGTCTTCGGATCTCAGGCCTTTTAACTTCTGCATGTGCTATGCAGACTCCTCCCTGGAGGGATCAGACACCCGGGCATAAGTACCTGGAGGAGTTTTAGAATATTCCACTGGACTGATCTTGGTAAAAATCCCCAACAGCACTGCCCACTCCTGGCTTGGGCAAAAGAGAGGAGGGAGAGGTCCAAAGTCCTCTGGTGCGGTCTTAAAACTATACACTTCTTCTCTGTGGTTAAGTTGGACTCATTATCAGCCCCAAACAACCTGTCCTGGTCTTCCAAGATTAATCATCTAAAACAGCATGAGGCAGACTCCATACATGTGAGAGTCACTTTAAAAATCCCGTGCATAGGGTCACTGAAGTGGCTCTGAGGAAAAGCACTCGCTGTCAGTCTGCTGATCTGGGTTCAGGAGAACCATTCTCTGACTTCCAGATATGCACTGGCTTGTGCGATCTGCACACACGCACGCGCGCGTGCACACACACACACACACACACACACATCACACATCACACACACAATAGTAATGATGATACTGTAGTGGTAATGATGATTATAGCAATGAAATTTAAAAGAGACTAGAGATGTAGCTCAGCTGTGTAAGAGTACTTGCAATTTGTGCATAGGACCTGAGTTAATTCCCAGCATCTACGTCAACTACCTACCTACCTGTAACTCCAGTTCTTGGGAGTCCAACACCTTCTTTGGGCCTCCATGGGTACCTGTACTCATGTGAAAAACAACTCCCCCCCCCAAATACACATCATTTAAAAAAATCTTCAAAAAATGGTTTTAAAACAAAAAAAAACCTTAAAAAAATAAAATTACATGTATAGTCATCATTTATCACTATTCCACTTACTCGAATTATTTGGGAAACATGCTCTGGAAACACGCTCACTCAGTGTGTTCACTGAAACTTCACTTTCGTGTGAACACTGAAACTCTGTGTCCACTGAGCTCACTTTCACCAGCCTCTGGTGCAGTGGAGTTCATCGAAACCATCCTTGCATACTGACAGGCTTATGAGGAACTATTCTGGAGGTACCATATTAAATGTGTCCGGCCAGTGAAAAGAGATAACTACGATGCTCTCCGGTCCGTGTTGTTCCAGATCTTCAGCCAAGGTCTCTCTTTTCCACCATGGATGAAAGAAAAAGACATCGTGAAGGTACGGCTCCCCACCGGGAACATGGCCATGTTGGGGGCTACCGGCCCTGGCTGGGTAGCTTTGTGCTCAGGATTCTCATGTTAAAGGAGCGTTGAGCGTTGACAGGTTGTCTAGCTAGTTCCCTCTGTCATTTTGCAGATAAGCCATCTCAGCATGCTGGTGTTCCCAGTCTTGTTCATCTTAATGCTCTCAGCTTTTCTCGAGAGGCCTCTGTCCTCGAGAGGCATCCTCCTAAGTAAGGAGGTCTGATAACATGAACCTTTCTACTATAACATAAATGTTTGTTAACAAAGGCATACAGAATGTGGTCACCACCCCAAGGCTCTCTCCTATACCTCTGTAGTCAGTTGTCCCCAGACCTCTGGTCTGCACTATTCCTAATCCGCTTTCTGTCCCTATGGTTTGCTGCTTCCAGTGTCATATGAATGGAATCCTCTTAGCCTTAGACTCTGAGACTGCCTTCCCATAGCAACGTGCATCTGCATTTCCTCCACGCTGTTCCACGGATTCAGAAGTCATCGTTTTGCTCCGATGTGATAGTCCTTCATATGAACAGAACACACTTTACTCACAGTTCAAGGGCATTCGGATGGTTTCCAGTGCTTAGCAACTATGAATTTGGCCATTAGGAATAGTCTTATATGGGATTTTGTAGGTATAATATCTGTTTCTTTTAGGCAAATGCCCAGGAGTTAGATGTGTGCTGTAGGAGTGAGGTATGTGCTTAACTTTCCGAGAGACTGCCACATGGCTCCCCAAGCCTGCGTGGGTTTTTTGCATTCCCACCAGCATAGTGTAAGAGTTGTGGCTGTCCCACATGGTCTCCAGCACTCAGTATTGTTGGGTTTGGTTGGTTTTAGCCATTCTACTAGGTATATTTTGTTTCTTCTTATTCATGTGTGTGTGTGTGTGTGTGTGCGTGCGCGCGCGCGTTATGTGAGGGGAAGGGCACATGCCATAGTCCATGTGGAAGTCAGAGGACAGTCCTGTGGAGCCAGTTCTCTCCTCCACCTCTACATGGGGTCCAGAGACTGAACTCTGATCATCAAACTTGCACAACAAGCTCCGTTCCCCACTGAGCCATCCTGCCAGCCCTCATTCGCTTTAATGAATACCTGTTGAGCATCTTTTCATGTACCTGTTTGCAGTCCATAGCATCTCCTTGGAAAATTGTCTACTTAAATCTTTGGTTCGTTTTTATTGGATTGTTTGTTTTCCTATTGTTTTGGAAATCCTTTATGTATTTTGAATATGAGGGCTTTCTTGGATATGTGATTTGCAGAGGTTTTCTTCCAGTCTTGTTTGTTTGATCATTTTCTTCATAGTTTACGGCAGTATATTCTCTTTTTCATTATCTTATGTAGATGGGTATTTTGCCTGCATGTATGCCCATGCACCGTGTGCATGCAGGGCTGGAGCAGGCCAGGAGAGGGCAATGGGTCCTCTGGAACTGGAGTAACAGACAGTTAGGAGCCACTGTGTGGGTGCTGGGAACTGAAGCCAGGACCTCTGGAAGAACAGCAGGTACCCTTAACTGCTGAGACATCTTTCCAGCTCCAGACATATATTTTTGATGAGCAATGTGACTTCTTATTTTGCATGCAGTATGCTCAATTTAAGATGGTGGAGCAAGAAGTATGAAGTATACATATATGGTCCCATGTGCTCTGTCTCCTTGGTGTCTTTTCTTTAAATTTATTTTCTGTAGTTCTGTTTCATAGCAGATACTTGTCGAATAAGTGTTGTATGCTAACCCTGCTTCTAGTTAACTGGCATAAAGAATGTGACAGAAGTCCTGTGTTCATCCCCCAAGTTTGTGGGATATGGTTTCACTACTCACAGTGGAATAGGTTCTTATAGACACCATAGTCTAATCTATGCATCTCCCAGAATTTAATTGGGGGCTCTGTGAAATGAGTAACATTGTTATGCCTTTATAGTGGAAGTTGAGGCAAAAGGATTAAAAAAAAAAAAAAAAGGAAGTGCTGGCTGAGTCCGTTCTCAGCTGATGAGGGACAGCCAGGTTGGGAAGCATACCGCACCATGGTGTGGCCCACCCGCTGCTTGGTGTGCCCTGCTTTTCTATGTCATTTCATTACGGATGGTTTCTAAAGGGTTACATCAGGGGCATGTGGTGTTTTATACAAAAATACTGTTTCTTTGGACATCATCTTAGATTTAGATTTTTGTTTAGAATATAATCTCAAAATCACTTAATCCACGAATCTAAAGCAAAGATGACTGTTGCTTTTTACGTAACTGACATGGTAGTCTTTCGGAGGGTTGCCGCCTGAGATAAGATTGTGCACTGCTGCATTCCAGATCGTGCGTGCTAAGCGCTGCGACACTAATCATTGTTGGCATCTACTTCCTTTTCAAGCTTCCTGAAAAACTGCTCTTTTCTCAAGGCTGTAACTGGATCCAGCAGTACAGTTTTGGACCTGAGAAGTATACAGGTTCCAATGTGTTTGGAAAGTTACGGAAATGTGTGGAGTTATTGAAAATGCAGGTGAGTGTTTAGGGAAAATTAAAAAAAAAATAAAGACGGAGGATAAAAAGCATCCATCTCAAACGCAGCCGGCTCCCTGTCATGTGGGCTGGATCCTGTGTCGTAGGGAAATGAAACTGAGCGCAGAAGGCCTCCTGCTGGCAGCCGTGGCTTGCTTTCTCCTACCAAGTAGTAAGTCAGAGTTAGTGTTCTGTGTGATGGTGACTTGGTCTGTTGTGGGGTAGAAGCTTCAGGGGCTGCACTGGAGACCAGACACACGGGGGGACCTTGTTTCCAATGTGGTACAAAGTCCAGCCTTCAGCAGTGCCCCTCTGCAAGCATCCTGCTCATACAGGGATGGAGCAGACGCAATAAGTAAGACCAAAAGCTCTGCCCGACTTAATAACAGCACAGACTTGGGGCGATGGAAAGTGTGTGGAGCTTACCTCTTGCTGGCTTATCTCGGGGACATGGCTTTCTGAGGCATAGCTCTCTTCCCTCTGAAGAACTGTGAAGAGTATATACCCTGCGTGGTTATCGGGAGGGTGTGAGTTAATCCACCTAAGTGCTTTGCAGAGTGAGCTTAGCCAGCCAGCACTCTTACACTGCTCTTCACTGGCACAGCCTCAGGAAGACCCCAGACCCCAGACCCCAGACCCCAGACACTTTTAGAGAACAGACGTGGTTGATAGTCTGCCTAGCAGTGGTATGTTTTTTATTTTGTTTCTTATTCTAAAACTAGGGTGTTGGTGTGTTACTCTGGTAGCTCAGGCTTCTCTTATGCCATAAACTGAGGGCTTACACACAACCAATGATTATTTCTTGCAATTATGAAGGTTGGAAGTCTGAGGCCAGGAGGCTAGCAGGAAGTGACATTTGGTGACAGCCCTCTTTCTAGTTTATCGACAGGTGGACAGTTTTTTTGTTTGTTTGTTTTGTTATCACACAGCAGAAGGAGAGCCAGAAATTGCTTGGCTTCCCCTTGGAGGCACATCAGTCCCATTCATGAGGACTCTAACCCACAGAGGCCAATCACCACCTAAAGACCTCACTTCCTAAGGCTGTCTCCCTAGACTAAGACATTCAACACATAAGTTTGGGGAGGCAGCTGAACATTCAGCCCATTATGGTACACTTATGGTTAAAAAGACTCCAAGAGTCCTAAAAGGTAGATGTGAAAATGTAAAATTCTGCCCTCCTCCACTGCCCTCCTGCCATCCTCTTCGGCTTATTTTATTAGTACTTTACAAGTTGTACAATGGTTTGTATGTTCCTATTTGCCCTTCTCAGCTCACACCTAGTCCTGTATTTGTAGTGGACCGAGTTTTGTGGGATGAGAGACTATCACAAGAGAGGGAGCATGTGTAACATCCTCTTCTCCGACGCCATCCTGGAGTATAAACTGTACGAAGCTTTGAAGTTCATCATGCTCTACCAGGTCACGGAAGTGTACGAACAAATGAAGACGAACAAGATTATCCCCAGCCTCTTCAGACTCCTGTTCTCCAGGGAGTCCTCCTCAGATCCCTTGAGCTTCATGATGAACCACCTGAACTCCATAGGTGACACCTGTGGATTGGAGCAGGTGAGTGGGACTCACGGTGTGTGATCCAGGGATGACCCGGCAGTCCTTGAACCCGTGGGTCTTTAGGGTTTCTGTTCAGCACTCGACGAAACCAACTGCACAGAGGCAGCTGGCTGAGATCGCTGGCCCCATGGGTGTGAAAGGAGAGTAACAGGGCCTCATTGCTGGTGTTACGTCCTGTGAGTCCGAGGACCCTTGGACCAGGGAGGGCTGGTTCATAGAGTCTTGTGACCACACAGACACTAACTGGGAAGAGGTCACTCTGAAAGCCAGATCAGTGTCACAGACAAAAGTTAGTATCAACCAGCTGTAAGGTCAGAGAAAGCCCCTCTCCATGACAAAGGTCGTCTGTTTACTTGTTTCCTGTCCAAAAGAAATGGTCAATCAATCAGATGACATCTCACTGACATCAAATTGGTTAGAAAGCAATGCAGTTCTTAGTAGCAAGCACCCTCCCCTCTCCCCTCCCCCTCTCTTCCTCCTCCCCTCCCCCTCTTTTGTCCTCTCCTTTCCATCCCCCATTTCGTATTCACTTCCTTTCCCCTTCCCCTCCCTTCCCTTCCTTTCCCTGTGAGGTAGGGTCTCATTCTGTAGCCCAGGCTGGTCTGGAACTCACGATGCAGTCTAGACTGGCCTTCAGCTCATGGAAGTCCTCTTGCCTCAGCCTCCACAGTGCTGGGATTGAAGCTGTGAGCCACTGCCCCGGCTTGAGCATTCCTTCCTGTTTCTGAACAGTTTCTCCTGTCTCCCTAGACATGGTCCTACCCTCCTTCCACACCGTGGGCATTTGTCCCCAAGTCATTCCCACTTGCTCTATGGGTTACTCTGTTACAAAGTGGGTCATCTCATAAACCGTAGCAGGCCCTGTCGTGGTGGGAGTGTATAAATTCAGTCTGTGACCTCGCTTTCATCTCGTCCCCAGATTGACATGTTTATACTCGGGTATTCCCTTCAAGTAAAGATAAAAGTGTTCCGACTGTTCAAGTTTAACTCCAGAGACTTTGCAGTCTGCTATCCTGAGGAGCCTCTCAGGGAGTGGCCAGAGATCTCCCTGCTGACCGAGAATGACCGCCAATACTACATCCCTGTCTTTTAAGTCTGTGGTGGACTGAACATCGTCGGCTTTTCTCGGCGACAGTGGTCAAACTTGCCAAAAAAGTATTTCTGAAAAACCCATGGTAGTGTTTTAGCCAAGGAGGGCACCAAGACCTGCGGGAACACTGGGTGGAGTAGCCAGGGTGGTTTGCCTTTCTCCTTCAGAGATTTCTCCACAGCAGCACACACCTGGGGTTTGGGTTGACTTTGTCGTAAGGGTCTGCTGGGTTCACGTCATGATGTGCCTTTAAGACCTAGAGAAACTTAATATGGACAAAAATTGGAAGGGAAATGGCTGACCTCAGCAGCAGGAACTTTTTATCTCTGACCTTTGTATTCTTTACTAAGCCTCTCTCCTGGGATTTGGGACAATCATAAATAAACAGGGCCATGTTTTATAAGCATTACCTTCCTGGGATTCTTTGTTGTTTACTAATTTTCTAGAACCACCTGATTAATGTTAAAATATTGTGTGTGCAAGAAAACCCACAGAACCAACTAACCTGGCCTCATAGGGGCTCACAGAGACTGAACCGACAACCAGGGAGCCTGCATGGGACTGACCTAGACCCTCTGCTACAGATGTGTACAGATGTTCCAGATGTATAACTTTGTCTTCTTGTGAGACTCCTAACAGTGGGAGCAGGGGCTGTCTCTGACTCTGTTACCTGCCTCTGGGACCCTTTCCTCCTACTGGATTGTCTCATCCAGTCTTAATAGAAGAGGAGGTGCCTAGTCTCACTGCAACTTGATATACCATGGCTGGCTGATATCCATGGGAGGCCTGTCCCTGTCTGAAGAGAAACAGAGCAGGAGTGGATGGAGGGGAAAAGGGGAAGTGTGTGGAGGGGGGACTGAGAGGAGAGGAGGGAGGGGAAACTTTGGTCAGGATATAAAAACAAAATAAAGTAAGTATCATGTGTGTGTTTATATATACACACAAATGTATTTATATATACACAAACAACCACTGGTTTGTAATATTGTACAGTTTCTTTATATTTCTATTTTTTGGGGGGGAACTGTTCAGTCTGGCAAGCTTATGTCTGTTTATTTAAATAAAAGAAGATAAAGTCTATGGATTTGGACAACTGTACGATAATTTTTGAACTGTCATTAAAAACATGAAGCTATGCTTTAATCTGTATTTACATTTCCGTGTAAATATAGTAGAATGAGTGGAATCCTGTGATTGGCTGAGTAACATTCCAGGTACAGAGGGGTCTGTGTCATCCCAGAATCCCTGAAGACTTTGGTTAAATGGCAAAAGAGAATTCAAGTGCAGGTAGGACTGATGGGTCAGTACTCTGACCTTGAAGGAAGTCCATTCATCACGCCTCTCCAGGTGGCCTGGTGTGATGGGAAGGCCCATAAAGGTGGAAGCGGGAACAAGAGTTCCTGCGTCAGTGGATACTATGAGCTATGGAAGCATCACTAGCTTTGAAGATAGAGGAAGAGGTAAAGGGTGCTGGGATCTCTAAGAACTAGAAAAGAGCAGAAACATACTCCCCACCCCAGCCCCAGAAAGAACATGACTGTGCCAACACCTTGCTTTTGGCCTGCTGATGTCTCAGTCAGACCTCTAACCTCTAACCCTGTAGGATAATGGATTTGAATTTAAGCCTATTTTTGTTTTGTTTGGGGAGAGAGAGACAGGTCTCTCAATGTAGCTCAGGTTGATTTGGAACTCACTATATAGACCAGGCTAGCCTCAAACTCACAGAGATCTGCCTGCTCCTGCCTCCTGGGATTAGATGTGTGTGACACCACACTACACCTGTCCTAGTTAGGGTTTCTATTGCTATGAAGAGTTAGCATGACTATGGCATCTCTTATAAAGGATAACATTTGATCGGGGCTGTCTTACAGTTCAGAGGTTCAGTCCGTTATCATCATGGCAGGACTTCAGGCAGACATGGTGCTGGAGGAGCTGAGAGATCTACATCTTGATCCACAGGCATCAGCAGGAGACTGTGTGCCACATTGGGTGTAGCTTGAGCATATGAGACCTCAAAGCTTGCCCCCACAATGACACACTTCCTCCAACAAGGCCTCATCTACTCTAACAAGGCCATACCCCTAATAGTGCAACTCCTTATAGGCCAAGTATTCAAATACATGAGTCAATGGGGACCATTCCTATTCAAACTACCACATTTCACACCCTGGCCACTGTTGTGGAATATTATTTTAACATGTGTTACATTTGTTTATGCTGTGGAACATTTGTTTAATAGTGCAAAGATGTATTGCATTCTTTTATGTTGCATTTGTTTAACTCTGTGAAGCTGTGTTACTTTGCCTGTCTAAAACACCTAATTGGTCTAATAAAGAACTGAACAGCTGATAGCAAGGCAGGAGAAAGGATAGGCAGGGCTATCAGGTAGGAAGGATAAATAGAAGGAGCATGAAAAGCAGAGGAGGATGCTAGGGGCCACCACACAGCCACACAGCCAGCCACAGCAAGATATACAGAAGTAAGAAAAGGAAAAAGCCCAGAGGCTTTTATCCCAGATGGGATAATCTAAGTTAAAAGCTGGCTAGCAACAGGCCAAGCTAAGGCTGGGCATTCATAAGAAAGAATACGCCTCCTTGTGAATTATTTGGGAGCTGGGTGGTGGGCCCCCCAAAAGAGCCAAAAGAGTAAAGAGTAAATAACAACTATAGGCCGCCCTAGGTTTGTAGCCATAACATAATGCAGAAATGCATTCAGTCCAACTTCAAGTCCCCATAATCCGTCACAGTCTCAATTTTTTTAAAAGTCCAAAATTCAAAGTCTCTTCTGAGATTCATGCAATCTCTTCACTGTAATCCCCTGTAAAATCAAAAGGAAAAAGCAGATCACATAGTTCTAACATACGGTGGCACAGAACATACATTACCATTCCAAAAGGGGGCATAGTGAGGAAATACTGGACCAAAGCAAGACTAAAAACCAGCTAGACAAACTTGAAACTGTATCTCCATGTCTGATGTCAAAATGCTCTTCAGATCGCCAACTCCATTCATCTTTGTTGACTGCAACACACTTCTTTCTCTTAGGCTGGTTCCACTCCCTTAGCTCTCCCCAGCAGCTCTGGCATCTCCGAAACTTTGGATTACCCAAGGCAATCTAGGCTTCACCTTCACAGCTTCACACAATGGCCTTTCTAGGCCTCCATGCAGGAACACCCCTAATACATGTCTGGTCTTAGCAGCTTTCCTTAGTTGTAGAGGGAGATTTCATAATCCCTTTCTTTTATCCTAGACTCTAAAGCCAGAACCATGTGGCCGAAGCTGCCAAGTTCTGCTGATTGCTGGGGCTGGAGCATGGCCCCCTCATTCAGTTACACCTTCATTAGCTTTCTGTTTTAGATGGTTTCCTTCACTGCCTAAGCTTAGCTATCTTAGAACTCTCTCTGTAGACCAGGTTAGCCTTGAACTCACAGATCAGCCTGCCTCTGCCTCTGAAGTGCCGGAATTACAGCCACACCTGGCTTTGTGCTTTTCTTTAATTCCCTTTCACGAGTTGGATCTTGCCCTGAGGTCACCACTTCCTTTATTCCTTATAACATCAGACTTTTCTTTAATTTTTTTTATCTCTGAGAACACAGGATTTATCTCCATTCCACTTCCTAGTGCCACTTTTCTCCTTGAACTATATATTTTGTTGCTTATATAGATTTATAAGGAAAAGGAACAAGTTAGCTAGGAGAAATACAAATGTACAGTTTGAGGTGTTCTCCTAGCTCAGCTTGCTCCTTTTCCTTATCAATCTGGATAAGCATGAACACTAATAACCACATGACAGAGTCAATATACTGTTTTGAGATTTCCTCTGCCAACTGAATTAATACAAAACTCTTCAATTTAGGCTCAGGCAGATTTTTTTCACACAGGGGCATAAAGCAGCCACATTCTTCAACAAAATATCACAAGAATAGTCTCTAAGCCACATACTAACATTCTTCTCCTCTGAAGCCTCTTGATTCAGGCACCCACAGTTCAAATCACCTCAGCACCACTGTCTTCCATGTTCCTACTAGGATGGCCCATTAAGCCCCACTTAAAGGGTTGAATTGCTTTTCAAATCCAAACTTCCAAGTCCACTTTCCTCCAAACAAAAGCATGGTCAGGCCTATCACAGCAATACCTCAGTCTCTGTCTTTAGATTTTATTGCTGTGAAGAGACACCATAACCATAGCAACTCTTAGAAAGGAAACATTTAATTGGGGCTGGCTTATAGTTTCAGAGGTTTAGTCCATTATCATCATGGCAGGAAACATGGTGGCATTCACACAGACATGGTACTGGAGAAAGAGCTGGGAGTTCTACATCTTGATACGCAGGCAGCAGGAAGAGAGTGGCTGAGATTTCAAAGCCTACCCCCATAGAGACACGCTTCCCCCAGCAAGGCCACACCTACTCCAACAAGGTCACACCTCCTAATAGTGCCACTCCCTATGGGCCAAGCATTCAAACACATGAGTCTACAGGGGCCATACCTGTCGAACCACCACTGGGGTGGGGAGATCATAACCATTTAGTTAGCTCTCTGAAGACCGTCTTGTCCATTTCTCTACCTAACTGCATGGATGGAATTGTGAAGGTCAGAGACATTACATAAATTTACACAGTTTTTTCTCTTTATTTATAGAACTTTAATATACAATTTCTTCCTTTCTTAAGATACACTTTGTGTGTGCATGTGTGTGTGTGTGTGTGTGTGTGTGTGTATGTGTGTGTGTACATGCATACAAGGTGCCCATGGCAACCAGAAAAGGGCATTAGATACCCTGGAGCAAGTGTTATAGGCTATTGTGCACTGCCCCATTTTAGGTGGTGAGAAAGTATCTTAGGTCCTATGTAAGAGTAGCAAGCTCAGAGAACACACTTAACTGCTGAGGTACCTATCTCCCTTATATCCAGTTTCTCATTTTGAAGTGATAAATCTTGAAGAATTATAAACAACATTTTATGGGGGTAGAATCAGCATACCTCTTAAACTTTGTTGACAGGAATTACCACATAGAATTATGTGTAAGGGAGTGGAATCTGCAGATTGGCTGCTAAAGTTCATCATGGGTCCAAATTCCAGAGGATAAACGATTAGATGTGCAGCTGGCAATTTTCTTCATGTCCTCTAGAAACTAGTCCATTTCTTGGGAATTTGCATCAATCTGAAACATGCTCAAGAACCTCATTCTGGCCATAAAGGGTTTCACTTGAATCAATCTTAATCCTTGAGTACATCCAGGATACATGTCTGGGCTTCTAGTGTCATAGATGATTTCCTAAAGAAAATAAATTGCCTTAATGACTTGTTCAAGAATTCAGTAATAAAAACACTTTATTGATCATAAGTAATATGAGTTATTTCATAACTTGTCTATTTTTATCATTCACCATGTTTTGGATGAGAAAATGACCCTAATAGAAGTAATGAGTCAGTTACATATGTTTGTTGTCAGTATTCTGTCTGCACATATCCCTGCAAGCCAGAAGAGGGCACCAGATCTCATTACAGATGGTTGTGAGCCACCATGTGGTTGCTGGGAATTGAACTCAGGACCTTTGGAAGAACAAGCAGTGCTCTTAACCTCTGAGCCATCTCTCCAGCCCGTACATATGTTTGTTAAATAAATACACGAACCAGGTAGTATAGCAGATACTGTGTTTCCTATGCAGGTGCTCACAAAATGTACATGAGTCAATCATGAATACCATAACATATAGAAGTGCTAAAGAAGTATCACTTGTAGAAAACTGTAGTAGACCTTGGTCTACTACAAAGTATGGCAGCTGTTGGGGATCTGTCCGTGGTGCTGAAAAGGGTATGCCACAGATGTTCAAGGATGCTCTAAAACTGTGGTACACGTTTTCTTCTAGGCTTCTGTTTGGGGTGCCAACAGTACAGATAAAAATTATTATTTGCTAGATATTGTTTTCTACTTAAAAAATTTGAAGGGATTTAAGAATAATAGCTGTAGTGTTAGTTCGCATGCTGATAAATTCATTTTTGTGAAGTATATAATCCAGTGGGTTTTAGTGAATTCATAAAGCTTTAGAACTGCCATTGCTATCTAATTTTAGAACATGTTTACTACCACAAAAAGTAATCTTATATCCATGAGTGATAACTCAATATTTCTATCCCTGATCTATCCCTGATCCTCTGGCAAGCATAGATCTACCTCCTATCTATATAGATCTGTCTATTCTGGATATTTCATGTAGGGAGGATCATTCAGTATGGCTTTACATAACTGATTTCTTTTACAAATCAAGTTTCAGGGATTGTGTTTGCATTGACATGAATCAGTGCTTTACTACTTTTAATGGACAGATCTCTTGTGTGAACATACCACATTTTATTGATCTGTTCAGCAGTTGGTGGGCAGTTGAGCAGCTTCCACTATTTGGTTATTATTTCAAGTGTTTCCATGAACATCCATATGTAACTTCTCGTGTACATTGTTTTCAATATTTTAAAGTCTATGCTTAGGAGTAGAATTGTTGGGTTGTATGATGCTTTTAACATCTAGAGGAACTTCCAAATACCTTTCCAAAACAAAATTGTGTCGTTTTAGCTTTACAGTATCAGTGTATGAGGGCTTCCATTTTTCCACATCCTTACTGTGCTGGTTAGTTCTGTCAGCCTGGCACAACCTGTCATTACCTAGAAAGAGACAATTGGTGAGTCATCTAGAACAGCTTGTTCTAGGCATGTCTATGGGGGATTGTCTTGACTGCCATTTGATGTATGAAGCCCCAGTCCACCATGGGCTGCATTTCCCCCAGGTCAGGCCCTGAAATACATGTATAAGTGAGAATAAAGCCAGCAGGCAGATAGAGCAGACTGCAGGGGTGCATTTATTTCTTTCTACTCTTGACTGTGGAAGTGATGGGACCTGCTGTCTCATCTGTCTCAAGCTCCTACCTCTGAATTTCCCTGCAGTGATAGGCTGTAATTATAAGCCAAATAAACTCTATCCTCCCTATGTTGCTTTTGATTTGGGTGTTTTTAATTACAGCAGCAGAAAGGAAACTAACACACACCAGCGTTTGTGACTGTCTCCTTTAGACATCCTAACAAATGTAAAGGTATATCTCATCTTGGTTCTGATTTTACTTGCATTTCCCTAATGACTATGATTCTGAACACTTTTTCTTGTATTTATTGGCCATTTGTTATTTTTCTGGTGAAATGTCTGTTCTTCCCCTTTACTCATTTTTTTACACATTTGTTTTTTCATTGTTGAAGTGAAAACATTATTAACATAGTTTTCCTTATCAGATACAGATCTTCTACCATTTTATAGGCTGTCTTTCTACTCTTTTGTGGCATGAAAGATACTTTTTAGGATCCTTCTTGACTTTTTCCAAATGTCTACTCCCTTGGCAACTGTTCAAGAGTTCATTAATAGAATGGAGGAATAATGTCAGGGCTGAGGAGGTGGTTCACTCAGTATGGCGCTTGCTCTGAAAGCATGAGGATCCAAACTCAATCCTCAGCAGCCACATTGAAAAGAGCCATGCACAGCTGCTCACACCTGTAATTTTAATACTGGGGTGCAGTGACAGGGAAATCCCTGGAACTTGTTGGATATCCAGATTAAATGAATCGGTAAACTCCACGTTTAATTCAAGATCCTTTCTAGAAAGACAGGGTAAAGTGTGCTTCAGAAAGATACCTGACATTGACTTCTGCTCTCCACATGCACCTGCACACACATGAAAATGTACAAACACACACATAAACATGCATGCACATAATAATTCCAATATCATTGCTTTGAATAGGTTGTTACAAAGCAGTGAACTCATTTCATTACATAATTGATGAATACTAAATGAATGAAAGTTCTTTGTAGACATGGTAAAATGTGTGTATTTGAGGCTAAGATACATTTGTATTCTGCAGAAGAGGCATGCCTCTGTCCTTTGTCTTTTGATTATACTGAGCCTGCTTGTGTCTTCACACACACACACACACACACACACACACACACACACACACACAAAACATTTAAAATGAAAGTGAGGAACAAACAAAAATGAAAGCTTGAGGCTGTTTCATATTTGTCTTAGTTAGGGTTTCTATTGCTGTGAAGAGACACCATGACCATGACAACTCCTATAAAGGAAAACATTTAATTGAGGTGGCAGCTTACAGTTGGCAGTTCAGAGTTCAGTCCATTATCATCATGGTGGGGAGCATGGCGACATGCAGGCAGACATGGTGCTGGCTACATTTTGATCAGAAGGCAACAGGAAGTAGATTGAGACACTGGGCATGGCTTGAACATAGATGAGACCTCAAAGCCTACCCCCATAGTGACATATTTCCTCCAAGAAGGCCATAACTACTCCAATGAAGCTACACCTCTTTTTTTTTTTTTTTTTTTTTTTTTTTTTTTTGGTTTTTCAAGACAGGGTTTCTCTGTGTAGCTTTGCGCCTCTCCTAGAACTCACTTGGTAGCCCAGGCTGGCCTCGAACTCACAGAGATCCGCCTGGCTCTACCTCCCGAGTGCTGGGATTAAAGGCGTGCGCCACCACCGCCCGGCGAAGCTACACCTCTTAATAGTGCTACTCCCTATGAACTTATGGAGGCTAATTGCATTCAAACTACCACAATATTCTAAAATTTAAGTTCATATTCTCACAATTTATTCAATATGTATTCATTTTACACACACACACACACACACACACACACACACACACACACACACTTCAATGAGGAAGATATTGCCCCTGGTCTAACATGGATGTCTGCATATAGAAGAATGCAAATAGATCCATATTTATAATCCTGCGCAAAACTCAAGTCCAAGTGGATCAAAGACCTCAACACAAAACCAAAATACACTAAGCCTGATAGAAAAGAAAGTGGAGAATAGCCGTGAATGCATTAGCACAGGGAACAACTCCCTGGACAGAACACTGGTAGCACAGGCACTGAAGATCAGCAATTACTAAATGAAACCTCATGAAACTGAAAAGCTTCTGCACAGCAAAGGATACTGTAGTAGTAGTTTCTCCTTGGGGCTGCCAGACCACAAATAATGACATGGAGACTTATTATTAATTAAGAAACCTTTAGCTTAGGCTTGTTCCCAACTAGCTCATGTAACTTAAATTAACCTGTTTTTATTAATCTGTGTTCTGCCACATGGCTTGTACTTCACCCCCATTCTGTATGTCTGACTTGTCCTGTGTTTTGCTGTGTCTCTCCTCCTCTCTTGTTTCCACAGTTTCTCTCCCCAGAAATCCTACCTATTCTCTCCTGCCTAGCTATTGGCCATTCAGCTCTTTATCAAACCAATCAGAAGGTGTCTTAGGCAGAGACACATGTGATTATCCACAACAGGATACCATCATTTGGACAAAGCAGCAACTTACAGAATGGGAAAAGATTTTTACCAACTCCATGTCCAGTAAAGGTCTCATATCCAAAATATATAAAGAAATCTAGAAACTAGATATCAAAAAATGAAGAAAAAATTTAATCCAATTAAATATGGGGGACATATCTGAACAGAGAATTCACAGTTGAAGAATCTTAAATGGCTGAGAAACACCTAAAGAAATGTTCAACATCCTTAACCATCAGGGAAATTAAAATCAAAACAACATTGATATTCCATCTTAGATCTGTAAGAATGGCTAAGATCAAAAACACAAGTGTCAGCTCATGCTAGCAAGGATGTAGAGCAAAGGAAACACATCCCTCCATTGCTGATGAGAATGGAAAGTTGTACAGCCACTATGGAAATCAACATGGGAATCAATCTATCTCAAGACCCAGCAATACTACTCTTAGGCATATACCCAAAGAACGCTCCAGCCTACCACCAGGATACTTGCTCAACTATGTTCATAGCAGCTTTATTTATAATAGCCAGAAACTGGATACAGATAGATCTCAACCAAGGAATGGTTGAAGAAATGGATAAAGAAAATGTGGCACATTTACACATTGGAGTATTACTCAGCTGTTTAAAAAAAGATGCCATGAAATTTGCAGGCAAATGGATGAAACTAAAGGAATCATACTAAGAGAGGTAACCCAGACCTAGAAAGACAAACATGGTATGTACTCACTTGCAGGTGGATATTAGCTGTTAAGGAAAGGATAATTATGCTATATAATCCACAGACCCAGAGAGGCTAAGTGTTGTTGTTTTTAACTCATTACTTTTGGGGGGGCCCACTACCCAGCTCCCAAATAAATACACGGTGATGTATTCTTACTTATGAATGTCTGGCCTTAAATTGGCTTGTTTCTAGCCAGCTTTTCTTAAATTATCCCATCTACCTTTTGCCTTTGGGCTTTTATCTTTCTCTATTCTATAAACCTTTCTTTACTTCTTACTCTGTGGTTTGCTGTATAGCTGGGTGGCTGGTCCATGAAATCCTCCTCTCCTTCTCCTTCTTTTGCCTCTCCTCAATCTTCTCTTCCCAGATTTCTCCTCCTATTTATTTTCTCTGCCTGCCAGCCCTGCCTAGCTATTGCCTATTCAGCTCTTTATTAGACCAACCAGGTGCTTTAGACAGGCAAAATAACACAGCTTCACAGAATTAAACAAATGAAACAAGAAAAGAATGTAACACATCTTTGCATCATTAAACAAATATTCCACAGCATAAACAAGTGTAATGTAATACATCTTAAAATAATATTCCACAACAGCTAAGTAACAAGGAGAGCTCTAAGGGGGGATGCAAGGACTCCCTGGGAAGGGGAAGTAGAATAAATTCTGTGGGTTGACTGAGGGCAGGTGGGGATAGGAACAGGAGGGATCAGGTTGTAAGGGAGGGATGACTAGATTTGGAAGCTATTTGTGGGGTGATATGGAAGCCTAGTGCAGTGGAAACTCCCTGGAATCTACAAGGGTGACCCTGGTGAGGACTTGGAGTAATGGGGGACACAAAGCCTCAGTGGCCCATCTTCTGTAACCAGACAAGGCTTCCTGTGGTGGCACTGGGACACCAATCCTAACACAAAACCTTGGACATACAACCTATCCTGCCTGCAAGATGTGCTTCCTTAAGGATGGCACAGAACTGGTGGGAGTGGCCAACCAATAACTGGTCTGATTTGAGGCCTGTGCCACAAGAAGGAGCCCATACCCAACACTGCCTGGATGACCAGGAACCAGAGGCTGCTAGCCTAGGGACCTAGGGTAGAACCAAGCACGACATGCCAAAAAATAAATATAAATAAAAAAATAAATCAATGAAATGATTCCCAATAATGTTCTACCATACTCATAGATGGGTGCCTTGTCCATTCATCATCAAAGAGGCTTCCTCAGGCAGCTGATGGCAGCAGATGCAGAGACCCACAGCCAAACATTAGGCAGAAAGAGAGACCAGGTTGGAGATCTCCATCAGGTCCCTCCCTCAAAGCTCAGGGAACCCTGTAGAGGAGAGAGAGGAGGAATTGTGGAAGCCAGAGGATTTATGGATACCAGATCATGGTCTAAGGAAGTAGCTAAGCAGGGCTCATGGGGCTCTCAGAGACTGAAGCAGCAGTCCTGGAGCCTCCATGGTCTGCACTAGATCCTCTGCATATATGTTATGGTTGCTGGCTTGGTACTTTTGTGGGACTCCTGACAGTGGGAATAGGGGTGTCTCTGACTCTTTTGCCTGCTCTTGAGGCCTCTTTCCTCCTACCTGTTTGCCTCACCCCGCCTTGATGTGAAGGTTTGTGCCTGGTTTTATTGTATCTTGTTGTGCCATGTTCTGTTGATGTCCTTGGGAAGCCTGCTCTTTCCTGGGCAAGGGAAATACTGGGGGGAGTGAATCTGGGGGAGAGGGGAGGTGGATGGGGAACTGGGAGGAATGGAGGGAAGGGAAGCTATCAGAATGCCTTGTATGACAGAAGAATAAAAGAGAGTTGTGTTCCCCTTCGTGCATGGCAGGATAAGTAAAAGTATCTAATGAGTGAGCCAAGATTAGTATTCTTCCCTTGAAAGTTCCAAGTGTATTTATCCAACACTTATATCAAGTTGAGAAAGTATCTTCCAATTCTCACAGTCCTGTGCTGAAAATATATTTCCCTACTTGCAGTTCCCACTATGTACCAGAGACTGTTCTCTCTCTTACTAAAAACATCTTTCATTTGCAAAATGTTCAGCTCAGGCACAGAAACATGTTCACCCAGAGTTTCCAAAGCTTTGGGAAGGGATTAACCACAATTATGATGATATCTGAGGGCTGTAGCCCTGGTGGTTCTGGATGTCTGGTAGGGTAACTGTCATAAGATACTCTGCCAGAATGAACTGCTATTAGAAGAAAAAATTCAATAGCTTTAATTAATATCAAATGAAGAAACATATTGTTACCATGGGAACAAGGCTGGGTATGCCAATTGAATGATCCAGTCCTTATCAGGGTACCCCATGTTAGCAGAGAGACCAATGGAAAGCCAATAATGACAAGCAGTTTTATTGGTCTGTATTTAAAATCAATACGTAGAAATTATTTTTCACAGGCAATGGAGAGTGGTATAAGTTGTAGCTTAAAATGTAGAGCACAGAATGTCACGTCAGTAATGACGAAAGCATCATGGTCATTTGACTTTTGAAGGCTGACAGATGGAAGCATGGGACATAGAATTAGAGGAGAAACAGCAGAGGCAGGAGACCTTAGTGGTTGTACTGGCTGGTTTTCTGTGTCAACTTGACATAAGCTAGAGTCATCAGAGAGGAAGGAGTCTCAGTTGAGGAAAAGCCTCCATGAGATTCAGCTGTAAGGCATTTTCTCAGTTAGTGGTCAATGGGGGTGGGCCCAGCCCATGGTGGGTGGTGCCATCCCTGGGCTGGTGGTCCTGGGTCATGTAAGAAAGCAGACTGAGCAAGCCATGGGAAGCAAGGCAGTAAGCAGCTTCCCTTTGTGGCCTCTGTATCAGCTCCTGCCTCCAGGATCTTGCCCTGTTTGAGTTCCTGTTCTGACTTCCTTTAATGATGAACTACAATGTGGAAGTATAAGCTGAATAAACCCTTTCCTCCCTGTCTTAGAGTTTCCATTGTTGTAAAGAGACACCATGACCAAGGCAACTCTTATTAAGGAAAACGTTTAATTGAGGTAGTAGCTTACAGTTCAGAGTTCAGTCCATTATCATCATGGCTGGGAGCATGGTGGTATGCAGGCAGACATGGTGCTGGCTACATCTTGATCAGCAGGGGAACAGGAAGTTGACTGCGACACTGGGTGGTATCTTGAGCATAGGAGACCTCAAAGCTTGCCCCGACAGTGACACACTTCCTCCAACAAGGCCACACCTACTCCAACAAAGCTACACCTCCTAATAGTGCGACTCCCTATGAGCTTATGGGAGCCAATTACATAATATTGAACTACCACACTCCCCAACTTGCTTTTTGGTCATGGTGTTTCATCCCAGCAATAGAAACCCTAACTAAGACGGTGGTTAGCCTCAATTGTAAACTTGAAGGGACCTAGGATCACCTGGGAGATGTGCCTCTAGGCATGCGGGTGAGGAACTATCTTGACTGGCTTAGTTGAGGTAGGAAGATTTGCCCATTGTGGGTAGCACCATCTCTGGGCTGGGATACTTGGCTGTACAAAGGGGTGAAGAGAGTAGCCGAGTGCCTGTATCCATTACTCTCTCCTTCTGTTTGTGGATACCATGTAACCAGCTGCCTCCGGTGGCTGTGACTTCCCTGCCATGATGAACTGTACCCTGGAACTGAAAGCCAGCATAAACCCTTCCTTAAGTTGCTTTGTCGGGGTATTTTTATCACCAGGGAATTTGGAGTTTTAGTTTCACCCTTGCAAGTGTCTTCACTTGGTCAGCCCAGCAATCTGGTGAGGTTCACACAGGGCAGCAAATAGACTTTCTTCAAGAAAACCAACTGCTAAATGACAGCTCGGGGGTTCGGATTGGGCCTCTTCACTTGATTAGCGCTGGCAGTTTTTGTGAAGGATTTTTATTCCTCCAGCACTTGTTTCAAGGTAGAGGAAACTAGAAAAACGAACTTCTAGGTTCTTTCTATACAGAAAGAGAAGTTTTGTCCCTGTTTCTTTACCCTGGACTCTGCTAAAGCTCCAGGCTGTACATGGAGAACTGCTGGGTTTTTAGAGACCAGCCCAGGAGAGGGACTTAGGATGCCACCTAGCGTCCATGACTGGACTCACAAAGAATAATTTATTCGAGGAAATTGCAGTGACCAGTGAAGTCGAAGGTTATGATAAGCCCAGCACATTCTGTAAAACTGCGCACAACCTTGTAGATAAATAAGAAAGATAAGTAGGCCTACCTCCAGAGAGTCTGACAAGTTCAGGTCTGAACACAATGGGACAGTGTATTAAAGACGCTTCGTGGACTAGAAAATTCTAGGCAAATGTTAGGTACAGTTGTTATTTTACAAATACTGGTCCAGACCTCTGATGCAGTGTGCTGTGTCACTGACATAAGAGGAAGGAAGTCCCAACCTCGCATGTGCAGTTCACAAAAGGCAACTGTTTGCCATTTCTTTCATCTTGGGGAGGGGACAGAACTGGCATGCAGGAGCCTCTTCTACTAAAAAGCACCCGTCCCCCTCTTGGACCCACAGCTCACTGGAAGTGGGATGAGAGTCACAGCTTTGGCTTTATTTTATGCCTGTCTGCTTCACTTTGGCTGAAGCCACAGGTATGCCGTCGGCGTCCTTACCCCTTCCTCCACGGTGGCCTTGGATTACAGGACCTGTGAAAGCCCACACAAGGGAGCCTTACATGGATGAAGGCAATGATTTCTGAGGGTGAGGCTGCACGCTGGAGCGGAAGCAGTCATCTCCTGAGAACCGGATTCAACTTCCCAAGTGCTGACAGTGAAGTGACCAGGAATTCTCAGACCACCTTAGAAAACGGGATGAGACTGCAGTCAGCCAAGCACAACTTCACCAGAACTGCTTAATTATCAGCAGGGGTATGCAGCTGTGACCCCTCACATGTGGGTGGATCGGACAGCAGAGGAAGGTGGTTAACGGCGGGCGCTCATCTGACATTTCTGCTCCTTTCTCCTTTCTGTTCTGTCCATATTTAAGGTGGGCCAGAGTCCTGGCTGTGCCAGCTCCAACAGAATGGGCTCAGCCACCCTTCCTGATACGCACATTCAAGAGACGAGGCATGCTGAGTGGCCAAGGGAGAGTTTGGTCAATGTGACCATGGGGTGAGGGGACATATGGGAGGGTCTTATCACCTGTCTGTCTTCAGGTACTGACAGGAGCTTTGAACTTTAACAGAAAAGGGATTGAGAGGAGGGACAAGAGACACACATAATTAAGCTAGGTGTAGTCCCCTTGATGACTCTTAGTTCTGGTGTCGCAAGGCTATCTTAAAAAGTCTTTATTTGTTTGAGGGGATAAAACTGGTTCTTGAGAGAACATTGATGATGGGCGCAGCTTTGCCCTTGTGGATAATTGGCCGTATATGGGGGCTGGTCTGTGTTGGGAAACTCTGCTGTCCCAAGAATCCAAGGTGACTTCAGGTTTGGGTCCAAAGATGTGAGCCTTCATCTCTGAACTGGGATTAAATGGGCCGGATGGACAGACACTGAACGACCGACACTCCAATACAAGTGTCACCTGACCCAGCACAAGGGCCCCGGCACAGAATGAAGGCAGAGATGCCAGGTTTTGGTTACTTTGCTCCCAACTGCTCATGGTAATGAGATTTAAACCTTTAACGAATAGTTCATCTCAATGTGCTGGTAAGAGAAAATGTTCAGGACTGTCAGCATTCTGCCTGTGTTTTCAGACACAGGTTCCTGGGGTTTCACTGAAACATAGTTATTTCACCTTGTTAAGTCATAAATTTTGTAAAAAAAACAAAACAAAAAACAAAACAAAACAAACAAACAAAAAAAACTGAAGGCAGAAGGGGCACATGAAGCATAAAGCAGAGACGAAAGTTGTCAGTGCTAAATATGTTTTTGGTGAAAGAGCTTAAAGGAAAATGCTTCTGTGTGAGAAGGAATTTTGTATGGTAAAATGAGATTTTGTTCTAAAACAAAGGAGTTTTACAAATGGAAAATGAAATGTGAGGGCAAAAGTATTTCATAAGGTTTGTGGAAGCTAAATTTTTTTTTTCTGAGACAGGGTTTCTCTGTGTAGCTTTGGAACCTGTCCTGGAACTCACTCTGTAGCCCAGGCTGGCCTCGAACTCACAGAGATCCACCTACCTCTGCCTCCTGAGTGCTGGGATTAAAGGCATGCGCCACTATTGCCCGGCGGAAGATAAAACTTAAACAGAGTGTATACTTAGCTATTTGTGGAGGTGCACACCTGTGGTGATACTGTGGCCCCCCAAAATTGTGCACCCTCATAAACTTATCTAGGTCAGAGAACAGAACAGCCACTAGATACAGGGGCTAGAAAATGGTGGCACTCACACCTTTAATCCTAGCCTTCTGGAGGCATGGATCTCTGTGAGTTCAAGGCCACATTGGAAATAGCCAGGCATGGTGACTCACACCTTTAATCCCAGGAAGTGATGGCAGAAAGCAGAAAGGTATATAAGGTGTGAGGACCAGGAACTAGAGCTGGTTAAACTTTTAGGCTTTTGAGCAATGGTTCAGCTGAGATCCATTCAGATATGAGGACTCAGAGGCTTCCAGTCTGAGGAAACAGGATCAGCTGAGGAATTGGCAATTTGTGGAAGCTGTGGCTTGTTCTGCTTCTCTGATCTTCCAGCGTTCACCCTAATAACTGGCTCCAGGTTTGATTCTATTAATAAGACCTTTTAAGATTCATGTTACACACACCTCTGATCCTGGCACCTTGGAAGATGTCACAGGCAGAACTCTGTGAGTTTAAAGCTAACCTGATTTACATAGCCAGGTCCAGGACAGCCAGGGCTACATAGTGAGACTTTATCTCAGTGTCTCGTGTGTGTGTGTGTGTGTGTGTGTGTGTGTGTGTGTGTGTGTGTATGTGTGTGTGTATGTATGTGTGTATATATATGTATATGTATATATATATATATATGAAAGTTATTAGAAATTCCTTAGATCAAAATTAAACATTAACATCACACTAAAATCTAACTTCCTGTCTTAGGGTTACTATTGCTGTGATGACACACCATGATCAAAAGCAAGTTGGGGAGGAAAGGGTTTATTTGGCTTACACTTCCAGATCATAGTCCATCATTGGAGGAAGTCAGAACAGGAACCCAAGGAGGGCAGGATCCTGGATGCAGAAGATGCTGATGCAGAAGATGCTGATGCAGAAGCCATGGAAGAGAGCTGCATACAGGCTTGCTCAGTCTTTCTTATGCAGCCTGCACTTTTCCCAGGGGTGGTACCACCCACAATGGGCTGGGTCCTCCCACGTCAATCACTAATTAAGAAAATGCCCATCAGGCTTGCCTACGGTCAGATGTTATGAGGAGGTGTTTTCTCAACTGAGGTTCCCTCCTCTCTGATAAGTCTAGCTTGTGTCAAGTTGACTAAAAGAAGCCAGCACACTTCCTACTCACAACACTAAGTGCTTACATTTCAACAACAATAACAATAGAAACTGGCTTAGGGAACAGGAATTCTGTTTTATCCTTGTACTGAATGGTCTGCTTGATTTGATGATTAGATTTTATTCAAATGCTACATTTTTTTTTATATCTTCCCATTGGGTTGAAGTCTTCCCTTATCAAAGCCAATTCTTTTTTTTTTTAAGATTTATTTATTTATTATGTATACAGCATGTATGACTGCAGGTCAGAAGAGGGCACCAGATCTCATTACAGATGGTTGTGAGCCACCATGTGATTGCTGGGAATTGAACTCAGGACCTCTGGAAGAGCAATGGAATAGCAGTCAGTGCTCTTATCCTCTGAGCCATCTCTCCAGCCCTCAAAGCCAATTCTTAGCAGTAGAAAAATTTCTATTAGAAAGAACTATGCCTCCTTGGGGCATTCATGATAAATTCCACAGTAATAGTAGACTATTTTAGTAGATAGATATTTAAATCTATTTGCTAACATCTGTCCTATGTAGAACTTTTAGTGTGTCCCTGGCCTTCATTTAGTCTGGACTGAACTGAACATGACTTCATGTTCTAGTTCTTTTTATTTTTATTTTTTAGGGGCAGGGTTTCTCTGGTGCTGGGATTAAAGATGTACCACACCTAGCTCATCTTCACATCATAAAAAGACTCATTCTTTTCACTACCATTACAAAATTCTCATTAAGTACAATTTTGGGGGAAAAAAAGCCAGCTTTTACATGGGCAGAGAACTACTTTAAATCTTCCAAAAGGATTTCCACTTGGGGTTAACTGGACTTTAAATCTAAACTCAGTGCCCAAAACAATAACACTCTTTCTTGCTAAGAAAAAGGGAAGAATATTAAATAGGTTCAACCAATTGGATTACCATGCTAGAGTTGGTGACTAAAAGGTTAAGATACAACAAAATAGAGGTACTGGGAAATCCTGTGGTGTGTTCATATTTCTGCCTACCCTACTTTGACTCTATTATTTCTTATTTGAGATACCCAAACATTTACTCAAATAATTAAAAAAAACCTCCAATGACAATATAAATTTATTTTTTAATCAAAATTGGTTTATTAGTTACTTTTCTGTTTTTGTGATAGAACACCATGACCAAGCAACTTACAGAAGGATGGGTTTACTTTGATTTACCATTCCAAAGGGTAAGAGTCCATGATGGCAGAGTAGAGACACGGAGGCTAGAGCAGGAAGTCAACAGCTCACATCTTGAACCACAAGCACAGAGAAAGTTGATTACAAATTGTGTGAGTCCTTAATCTTTCAAAGCCCATCCCCAGTGACACACTTCCTCCATCAAGGACACACCCCCTAAATGTCCCCAGACAGCACTACCAGCTGGGGGCCAAGAGTTCAAACACCTGAGGGACGTTCTCACTCAAACCTCCACAACTGGCCAGTTGTCAGAGCCAGAAAGACCTCTTTGGAGATACAGGCAGTGGGCTAGGGATTTCAGGGCAGACTGAATCTGCTGAATATAATAAAGAAGACCATGGCTTAGAAAGGGACTCATGTTCAAAAATAGGAGGTATAGAGAACATGCTATTTCAAAAAAAAGGAGAAAAATTGTAATCCAAACAACTATATAACTCAAGAGCCCATGTTTGCCAATTAAATGAACCTTCAAAGTGTGTTGTGGGATATTTGTACACTGTGTGAAGATGTATTTGCTGTGATTGGTGTAATAAAGAGCTGAGCAGCCAATAGTTAGGCAGGAGGTATAGGTGGGATTTCTGGGGAGAGAGAGGAAGCGGAGGAAGAATCTAGGCACATAGGAGATGCCAGGAGACAACGGAGAGGAAACAGGAGGTACAAGATGGAAGAGAGGTAATGCCACGTGACAAAATGTAGATTAATATAAATAGGCTAATTTAAGTTGTAAGAGCTAGTTAGGAACAAGCCTAAGCTATTGGCCAAGCTTTCATAATTAATGAAAAGTCCCCGTATCGTTATTTGGTAGCTAGCAGGTGGGACAGAAAAAGACTCGTTACAAAAGTGGCCCACAGTACAGGTAGCTGGGCTTGGAAAATAATGCGCACATTGGTTCCTTCTGAGCTGCTGAGATTGGAAAGCACCACAGTGAAGACAACTTACAGATGCGTTTGTTCGGGTTTATGATCTGACTGACAGGAAGCAGGCCTAGTGGCCAGGGAAGGAAACTCACCTTTTCAAAAATGGGCAGAAAGAACTAGAAGAGGAAGGAGGACTTTCATCTCAAAGCCTGCTTCCACTGGCAGACTTCCCCCACCTCCTCCAGCAAGGCTGCTCCACCTGCTGCACCTGCACCTCCCCAAACAGCACCGCCACCTGGGGACCAAGGGGTCAAATGCCTGGGTCATTTCTCACGCAAACCTTCATACAAAGTAATGGTCATATTTTGCCAATAGATAGGTGGGCGATATTACAAAAATATCCCTGTTAGATTCTTATTTCCCTTTGTGATTTTAAAACAAGAAATAAGATTTTGTTATGCTCACAAAACCGATAGAATCCTGGCACCCCACAAGTCTAGTCTATCACTAATAATTGGTAGGTAGGAAAGGAAATTTTCGTTAGAAGGAATTTAAAATGACAGTGTATTATTATCTGATTTTTTTTGTAATGTGAATATGCATTTACCTAAAAAATTGGAATTTGGTGTAGTACCAAAATAATAGGAAAAAAATGAAACTATTAGTCACAAATAACAGTTACAGTAATTTGGACATTAAGATCAAGCTTCACTAAAATTACAAGCAGACACTCTGCACGAGCTTCAGGCTATAAAATCAAACTGCCCAGAAGAAAACCTAAAATTATAATAAATTATTTCAAATACTCTAAGCATCCATAAAATATTTCACAGAATATACACCACTATAGACATGGGAGAAAGTGATCGCCACTTTATGACCTTTGGAGGATGGTGATTAGCATATCCATTTCCCATGTCTTCCTTCGCCTTGTAGGCCATTCTACATTTTCAACATTTTAGCTTTAGGTATGACGTCCCCAAATCCATGAAAAACTTATGCCAGATGCAGCAAGCAGAAAAAAAGGAGGGAAGGAAGGAAAAAGCCCCCAGGTCATGATGGTTATAATGTGACTATGATCACTGGGTATCTCTGGCTGGCCTAGGACTCACCGAGATCTGCCTGCCTCTGCCTCCTGGTTGCTGGGATTAAAGGTGTGCACCACCACTGCCAGCTCAAGGACTTCTTAATGGCTAACAGTGATTTCCTTCCCCTGGGGACTGCTTTCCTGGCTACTCACCTTTATCACATCCTAGGACTGAGCATTCCCAGTGCTGTGGGACACAGAGCAACATTTGGCTTTCCCAAGCAAAGATGTAACGCTTGTCTAATAAAGGGAGCCATGCCTTCGTTAAAGTTTCTATAAGTCTGATTGACTGATTAGAATTTCATGATTGTGCAGAGTTGGAATATCCCATATCCAGACCAAACTGTAACAGGTTGGTAACATGTAATTTGGGGCACATGAACTTGGTTTTCAGGACATAGTCACTCATATTTCACTCAGAATAAGCTGTCTCTTATTCTCTTTGAGGGAATATATATATTCAACTACTGACAAGGCAATGGAACCATACTTTATTAATAATAACCCCTCTGCAACACACAACAGCAGGAGAGAGGCTCATGTTCACTCCGTGTGTATACAAACTGGGTTGCCAGTAGTTTCTGACACACAGAATGAACTTCGTAAATTTCTGGTCATTTGCAAATGAGTAAGAACATAGACCTACTGCTAACCTTAGGATATCGTAAGTATAATCATTGATTGTCTGCTAAAAATTCTATGGATATCCCTAGATGCTTAATTTTAAGACATGTAATTTATATGGTATTATAAGTAAATGTTGGTATCTTTGTTTGGAACTCTCTTATTACTTAAAATTACTTGAAATTTTTATTTATTATAACAATTAATAGTGGAAACTTAACCAAAACAACACATTGCAAATTTTGAAAATTGTTATATACATGTAATAACATTTTATTGAATACATCTCTCTGAAAATTTGCTGATGAATGCTAGTTATTGTTGAAAACAGATGGGATTTAATGACAATTCTATCCCTATTTGGGAGGTTGAGAGACATAAGTACTAAGAAATAGTACAAACAGTTGCAAATGGAGGCTTGTTTTAAAAAATCAATTCTTTGAATTTCTGAATTCCATGCCAAAAATACAACAGTTGGGGGCAGGAAGATGGTTCCGTGGGTAAAGTGCTGACTGTACAGTCATGAAGACCTGGGCTCCCATCTTCAGCACCCAGGTAAAAAGCTAGGCAGGGACTGGAGAGGTAGCTCAGTGGTTCAGAGCACCCGCTGCTCTCACATAGAACCCAAGCTGATTCCTAGAGCCAACATGGAGGTTCAAGACCATTTGTAACCCCAGTTCCAGGGGAATCCAATACTCTCTTCTGGCCTCCAGATGGCACCAGACACAGATGTGGTACAGATCCAAATGCAGGCAAAAATGAACAAACATTAAAAAAATTGTGTGACCAAGCATGGTGTTGTGCACCTGTAATCCCAGTTCTGGGAGGCAGAGACAGGAGGATCCCAGGGGCTCACTGGCCAGCCAGTCTAGCTGTCATAGTTAGTTACTTTTCTATTGCTATGACAAAACACCACGATCAAGACAGCTTATAAAAGAGGGGGTTTAATTTGAGGCTGATGGTTCAGAGGGTTAGAGTACATGGCCACCATGGACAGCAGCATGGCAGCAGGTGGGAATGGCACTGGAGCAGTAGCTGAAAACTTACCTGCCGATTTGTGAGTATGAGGCAGAGAGAGCTACCTAGGAACTGAATGGCTTTTGAAGCCTCAAAGCCCACCCCCAGTGACACAGTTACTCCAATAAAGCCACACCTCCTAATCCTTCCCAAACAGTTCAACCTAACTGGGAACCAAGCATTCACATATCTGAGCCTATGGGGCCATTATCATTTGAACCACCACACAAGCCAATTAGTGAGCCCCGGGTTCAGTGAAAGGTCCTATCATCAAAAAATCAGGTGAGCCATGTTAAAGGAAGACTTTTGATTTCAACTTCTGGCTTCTACAGATACACATAGGGATGCACACTGCTCATATGTATACACACATATACACACATTTCCACACAATGTCAGAGGAATTTATCATTATACGATTTTAACAGTTTTAGATTCTTCAAATTCATTGAAAGCAATGAATTAGAAGCCATCCTTACAAAGTTCAGTTTTAGAATCAATCATGCCCATTTCTTGGAAGTGTCATAAGATTTATTATTTATTTAAATTCAATATCAATCTTCAGTGCTAGGAAGAGACACAGCCTTGTCATGAGTCTGTCACCCAGGTGATTAAGATGCCACCAGCATGTCTTACTTCACACTGTGATTTGTTCCACAGACAATCTCAAAAGCAAGCCATGTATGAGTGAAATTAAAGGCTGAAAATTGGAAGCTGAGAGGTTAAAATGCTTCCCCAAAGTCTATTTCTGCTACACATTATGTTTACTGTCCCATTCTAAAGTACATTTAATAGACCTATTAGCCAAGATATTTCATGTAAACATCAAAATACTCACATCTAAGACAAAGTCTCAAGGCTAGGCTTTGGTACCTGTTAGATTCTAGCTGCCGGAGGCTTTGAAAATAAAGCTATGAGATGCAAATGATGATACAACTGTATATTCTTTTTTTCTGAAAAAAAAATTCAATCAGATATCATTCCAAGGTTCTGGACCAAGGAATGAGTAAATACATGGACAAATTAGTGTAAGATCCACAATGTTTGTGTTACATTCTTAGAAATACCTTGGTATGATTTTTAAGAGCTAAGACTGACAACTTACCTTATTATCAGTGGAGATGTTGGAACAGTAGGAGGTGGGATTGGGTCACATGAGAACATCTGACCTAATCCTAAACTTCTTGAGAAGGTTAAGGTTCCTGTAAGCATCACAAATCTCCTTACCCATATTTTCTTGGGAAATGTCTAAAATTTGCACTTCTAGCTTCTTCAGAGTTCTAGTGCATGGTATGAGTCATGAATTTCCTTGCCACAGAAAAAATGTGTCTTGTCTGAAGAGGTAAGTGCGAGGAACAACATCATGATACAATTTGAACTGGCTTGAGTTGCTGTAAGAACAGCCCTCGGTTCTGTGGCCTGGAACTGAGACCAAGCAGACAGCAGGGGCTTTTTTCTTGGCTTTCAAATGGCTGCCACTTTGCTGTGTCCTCCCTCGGCAGACAGACTAAACTCTGGTGTCCTTGTCTCCTGGAAGAGCACCAGCCTTGTCATATAGAGTCCCTGCACTCCCATACCTTAAACCCTCTGCTAAACTCCATCACCTCCTCACACAGCCCTGCCCCTCAGCAGTCACACCAAGGGTCAGGACTTCAGCATAGGAATTTGGGGAGACACAATTCAGTCCATGGCACAGAAATCAAGACTGTCTTCTGCCTGGATAATTTCTAGGACAATTTCTGTTGAAGTAGACTGGTTTAATCTTTCTAGAAACCCAAGGCCATGGATTATAATGGTATCATTTTCTCTTATCTCTTCATCGATGAAAGTTTCATTTTCACAATAAAATAAACTTCATTATGACCCATACTTCTCCCAGTAAAGACTCTCGGGGACGTTTTGGGGTTTCCAGGTGAACTAGTACTATTGCAAGGTATTTTTTTTAACTGGACAATTTCTTCTTCTTTTTTTCTTTTCCTGTATGATTTATATCAGTCTCAGAACTGCAAAGGCACAAGTTTTTGGTTGGTCATCATCTAATCCTGTTTTTTTTTTTTAAATTACTTTTTACATGAACATTCCATAATGTTGAAAATGGAGGGGGTCTTTTGAATTAATGAGTGGGTATTCCTACAGTGGTTAATTTCTAACTGAAACTAACAATGCTTCCTGTTGAGGCTGAGTATTGTACACCAATCTGTGAAACAAGAATAAACTAAAAAGTACCTTTCTGCTCAAAACTTTAGATGTTGATGTACAGAATACACTTCAGATCTATTTTTTCATTGCTGTGGCTTTGGGGAAGTCCATAGACTAGAATAGAGCTTTAACTTTGCTGTAAGAGTTTATGATGTGGAGAAGGCGGGAGGAGGGTATGTATGTACCCAACTTTTACTAAGTTAGTTAAAGAGAATTAAAAGCCAACAATGAGAACAGTATAATGGCCTAGCAGTGTACTGTGTGAACAGTAATTATAACTAAGGGTTGAAAACCTCAATGAAAAAAAAAACTTTAAGTTCTTTTACACATTAGCTATTCTAAGCAAGCCCCCACCCAAGTAGCTGCATTAACTGAAGGTGGTGTCAGTATCAGCTACCGAGCACTTTCAAATTATATAATCATATTACATAGCAGTTAATGCAATTGGGGTCAACTCTAACAGTGTTGCTATATGGGCTTTTACTTAAGATCACAGTATTTTTATATTATTATTCATTTATTCACTTTGGCAAAAGAGTAGCCTTGTTATCACAGTTTATGGAATTTTGAAATACTTTAAAAATTGCATTTATAATATGTGTGTGAAAATAAGCACGTGGGAGTGTATGTGGCGGTCAGAGGACATCTTGTGAGAGCTGGTTCTCTTCTTCCATTATGTGGGTCCAGGGGCTGAACTCAGGTCATCAGTTTGATGGCAAGTACCCTTACCTGCTGAGCCACCTTGCTGGTGCTGGCCTTCTCATGATGAGCTCTAAAAAATTAATTTAGTTCTTCAGTCAAATACATATACAACTAAGTTTTATAACATTGGTTAAAAATAAACATGTCCTCAACAATCATGCTGAAGAATCACATACACACTTCTACACATATGTATGAGTAGTGATACAGAACACACACAAATAGAAAATTTGAAAGGTGAGATGCAGATGAAATAATTAGCATTTAAGTTCTGAGTGGGGTGTCTTGCCGAACACCTGTAATTCTAGCGCTTGGGAGGTGGAGGCAGGACATTCAGCTCCAGGTCACCCTTGAGCTACACCGTGAGTTTGAGTCCAGACTGGGCTCCAAAAAGTCCTATCTCAAACAGCCAAAAATAAGTAAGAAATTTAAATGACATAGACAAGTATGATATGCTTCACTGTTTCAGAAAATTTTGGTTTTAACATTTTATGACATGGCGACTTGAGTTTGAGTTTTGAAAACACAACAGACTTGGGCCAGCAAGATGACTCAGTGGTTAATAAAGATGCCTGCCACATAAGCCTGGAGACCTGAGTTTGGTCCTTTGGGATCCACATAGATGTTGAGAGAATGGACTCCATTAAGTTGCCCTTTCATTCCTACATGCATGTGTGTCTCTATACATACTATGTATGCACACACACACAATAATTAAAAGTTTAAAATTTAAAAATACAATAGATTTTAGAGCAGTTTTTATTTACAAAAATATATTTCATATAGAGTTATCATATGCTTCCCATCCAGAGTTTGTTCGAATACTAAAATGTTCATGTTAACATGGTATGTTTGCTATTCTTTTGGTTTTTCAAGACAAGGTTTCTCTGTGTAGCTTTGCGCCTTTCCTAGGACTCACTTGGTAGCCCAGGCTGGCCTCGAACTCACAGAGATCCACCTGCCTCTGCCTCCCGAGTGCTGGGATTAAAGGCATGAGCCACCACCGCCCGGCATATTTGCTATTCTTAATGAACAAATATTTACACATAAAATTCACTGTTTATTCAGACTTCCCTTGTATAACCGAAAAATTGTTTTGTGTTACAAGGATACCATTGCATATTTAGTTGCTGTGCCCCTAGACTGCCTCTGGCTATAATGATTTCTCCAATTGCTTCCTTTCGAAGATCTTGACAGTTCTGAAGAGTGCTCTTTTCTTAAGACTTGTTTCTCTCTCTCTCTCTCTCTCCCTCTCTCTCTCTCTTTCTCGACAGGGTTTCTCTGTGTAGTTTTGGTGCCTGTCCTGGATCTCGCGTTGTAGACCAGGCTGGCCTCGAACTCACAGAGATCTGCCTGGCTGTGCCTCCCAAGTGCTGGGATTAAAGGTGTGTGCCACCACCACCTGGCTTCATTTCTCTTTTATGTGTATGAGTGTTTGTCTGTATGTGTGTATGTGTATTCTATGGGTGCAGTGCCCGAGGAAGTCAGAAGAGGGCTTTGGATCCTTTGGAATTGGAGTCAAGGTGGTTGTGAGTCACCATGGTGGGTGCTGCGAATCCAACCCATGGCTTCTGCAAGAACACCGAGTGCTTTTAACAGCTGAGCCATCACTCCAGCCTGGTCAGATAATTTACAGGATGCCCTTCTTCTAACTGTTCTCTGAATGCCCTCTCCCCCATTATTCTGGAACTGTGGGCGTGACGAAGAAAACCACAGATGTGCAGTCAGATCCTATCAACATTATTTACTACCAACGTGATTTGCCACCGAGTTCAGACCACATAGTAAAGTGATATCTAAGGGTTCAGTTCTGACCAAAATCCAACATCCAACTAAACACAGAGTAGTTTCCACAGAGAGAGCAGGGCTTTCTTCTAAATGCTGAGTTTGTTCTGTGATTCACTTCTATGTGCCTGCCAAAGATGAAGTGGCATCTACATCTGCCAGTACCACGTCAAGCACAACTGGATCTGCAAGCTCATATGGCCCAAGTGGCACTGCGACTAGTCGAGACCTGCTGCAGAGTTTTCTCTTCTCCCACTGGGCACAGCGCCTGCCAGCCCCATGCTCCACTTTCTGTAGGAAGGGTGAGATACAACAATTCACCTTTCATCTTAGAAGTGACTTCCTGACATCCTAAATCTTCACTGAAGTAGAATTTTGGGGAGATGTCCCACCTACCTGTGACATTGAAGCATTGCCAACAGGTCCAGAGTGGTTGCCACTGGTGAAAACAGGAGAAAGAAACGGGCCAGGCAGTTTGGAGAGGGACTTGGAAAAGGGTAGCTCTGCTTCCTGTTCTTGGCAAGCAGCTCAGTCTTGGCCAGAGGCTGGGACTGCTCTGTCAGTAGTTCTGTCCTGGCTGCGGGCCGGGAGTGTCAAGAGCATTTCAGGGGTCTTGGTTCACTCTGGTTTCTTACCTTTCTTCTCCTTTATCTAATGTGACTGTCCATTTTGTCAGGTTGACACACTTTTAAATCACCAGGAGAAGAGTCTCAGTGAGGGGCCTGTCTAGGTCAGGTGGCCGGCCATAAGATGCATGGAAGGGATTGTCTTTATTAGGCTAAATCATGGGAAAAGACACAGCCTAAATGTGTGCAATACCATCCCCTAATTTTGGGTCATGAATTAATGATATAAAATGGGAGAAAGTGAGCTGAGCACAGGAAAGTACACATTTATTCTCTCTCCCCTCTTAACTGGATGTAACCAGTTGCTTCGAGTTCCTGTTGCCTTGACCATCCTGCAATGATAGACTGTATGTAACTCAGAATCTTGGGCCAAAATAAACTTTCCCCCACCAGTTTCTTTTGGCAGGGTGTTTTATCAGAGCAATAGGGAATAAAACTAAGACAAATAGCAACCTAAGGATCTGAGCTGCCTGGAAGCTATTGGTCCTGAAGGTGTGCCCAAAACTCCAGTCCACCCACCAGAATGGAGAAACTTATGAACAACTCATGGGTAGGCCAATTGCCCTGATCAGCTGATCTCACCATGCCTCAACCCTGTAAAGCCTTACTAACAAAGACCTTGGTGGCAACCTTTCTTGGGATTCCCCTCTTGCTATAAAGGAATACTGCTTGCTTCCTTTGTCTTGAGCTCTCTTCTATTAAAAAAAAACTCCTTTCTAATCCTCACCCTTAAGTTGTCTGTGAAATTCATTCTTTGAGTTTTCTGGAAACTACTGGCTTGGGGTGGCCTTGGTGGCTGTTGGTTTTCCAGGATTTTAGCCCCGGTGATGAACCCTTGAGATGAAACAGCTTCTGTTGACCTCAAAGATCTCCCTCGATTTCTTCCCATTCCACTACTTCCTGCATGTTATCATCAGTGTCAAGGATAAGTATGAGATTCTGCAGGAGGGAAAAGTGAACATGGAGGCTGCTATGGACTCAATTACAACACAGAGCCCAGGAGTGAGTGTAGCTCCATTGGGGCAGCAAAGCTTATTTCTAGTCTTGCCGGTTGAAAGTAAAACCCTTCTGGTTTTCTTTTCTTTTCAACAGGCATAGAAGAAAAAAAGCATTTGCTAGATCCACAGTTAGCAAACTATTGATAGAAATATAAGTGGAACTACCATGTAATTGAGTTTGAGACTTCAATGCCATTGCCCAGGCCCCACTTGTGTTCTGCAGATATGAAATATGTGAGCAGGAAAGGGATATGGTAGGTATGACCATCGATGCAAATTTCAAGTCTCTGACAGGACACTAATCTTTGCAATCCCTCCAAGAATGGTATTGCTTCTGATTTACTTCTTGCCTGACCAGAACTGCCAACTCTTTGCTAAGCCTTTGGATACTTCCTATGGTATGTCCACGTAGTTCTCATACTCCCACTCCTTTAGCGTGGGCACGTCTGGGTGGGTGGAAGTTAAGTGAGCAATGGAGTTTCACTTATGTCCTTCTCATAGTGGATTCCTAAATCCACCTCGTAGATATTTTCCAAGTTTAACGTAACAGAGAAAGATCTAGTCTGTATTTAAACATATACCATGAAGGTATTTTTTTTTAAACCTTTGAGATAAAATACTGAATCCAAGATCTTTACCTGTTATCTTAGGGAAAACTTTTAATTGTGGTAGCTTGCTTACAGTTTTAGAGGTTTAGTCCATTATCATCAGGATGGGAAGTAAGGCAGCATGCAGGCCCACATGGTGCTAGAGCAGGAGCTGAGTTCTTACATCTCGACTCACAGGCAACAGGAAGTGGTCTATCTCACTGGGCGTGGCTTGAGCATATATGAGACCTCAAAGCCCACCTCTACAGTGACACACTTCCTTCAACAAGGCCACACCTCCTAATAGTGCCACTCTCTTTGGGGGCCATTTTCTTTCAAAACACCACACCTGCTAAGCTCCTTACAGGTGTATTTGGCAAGGTAGGATTTAAACTATTTCCATTTGAGCCTTGCATTAAATTTCCTGGGGTTGGTAATAACAAGGTACAACAAACCAGATGACATAAAACAGAAGCCCACCTTTAAAGTTTCAGGAAGTGTAAAATGAGATGGCTGGCAGGGCCGAGCTCTTTCTGAAGGGTCTTTGGATAACCTTGGCTGCTTTTTCTTAGCTCTGGGAACTTCTGGCATTCCTTAGCTTCCAGCTGCATCCCTCTGGTCTCTGCCTTCCTCCTCCTGCTGTTTATAGGTCTGTGTAGCCTCTCCTCTCAGAACCCCAAGCATGAACGTCAGGGAACCTCCTAATCCGACATGATGTCACCTTACCTAATTCATCTGCAAAGACTCTCTCCTGGTAGACACATTGTGAGGCGCCAGACGGACATGAACTGGGGTGGTGATATATTACTTAGCCTACAACAACCCCACATCCTTCAACTCCACAACCAGCTTGCTCGTTCTTTTATGCTTTGGATTTCTAGCACATGTGTTTCTTTTTTTTCTTTTTCTTTTTTTTTTTTTTTTGCACATGTGTTTCTTACCCTTTAAAGGAAAAAAAAAAAAAAAGGACAAAAGAATGCCTCCGAGTTGTCTCAAAAGACATTCTTTGTATAGTTTACCCTCTGATGTCCCCACCTCCCTCAGTTTATCTCCCAGTTGTCTATACAAAGAACAGTTTTCACCTGGAAGAGAGTAAGAGATAGTTTATTCTGGAGCCAAATGAACATGAGGCACTGTGGTCCAGGAATACAGACTTGGGTTATCCCAAATACGTTCCAGCATGGTAACCGTTTCATAGTTTTTTTTTTTTTTTTTTGTTTTGTTTTTGTTTTTTTTGTTTTTGTTTTTTTTTTTTTAAATAGTAACAGAATGAGTAAAATAGTAAGTTAAAGGTAGTTTAAAAATACTTTGGAGGGCTGGGCAATGGTGGTGCATGCCTTTAATCTCAGCACCCAGGAGGCAGAGGCAGGCAGATTTCTGTGAGTTTGAGGCCAGCCTGGTCTACAGAGTGAGATCCAGGACAGGCACCAAAGCTACACAGAGAAACCCTGTCTCCAAAAAGCAAAACAAAACCAAAAACAAACAAAAAACCCCAAACAAAATACTTTGTAGGAAAAATCAAGTAGATGGTATAAATGTTTGCTATAGGTCTCTGGTGCTATCTGATGATATTCTCTGCTCTTGGGTTGGTAAGAGTTAAGAGTCCATACATTCCATGAAGGTTTACCTAATAGCCACTAGTTGCTTCTAATCTGTAACTTTCTAGCACTCCATAATTCAGGAAGTTTTAATCAGCCGTGTAGGATGTTTAACACTAGTGTGTTCCCCGTCCCCTGGACATTATTAGTTTAGCCCTATCGTTTAATATTTAACTGCAGGCAAAAGCGATCTTTCAAAATGATCTCGTCAAAAGCACTCAATGAAGACCAAGCTCAAGCTCCTCACTCTAACCCGGCTTTTTTTATGATCTGACTTCCCGCATCCTTCCATAGGATCCACCGCTACCTGCCTGTTCTGCCGCTGAACCTCTTGCAAGGCTTCCGAACTGTCCCTGTCGGGCCATCCCTCCAGACTTCGGTTCTGCATGCTCAAGGCTGAAGCTAAGCCTCCTCGCTCACCTCCTCACCTCCACCGCCTCAGCGAGGAAACAGTTCATGTCAGCTCTTGGAAGTGTCTATTAATACCAGCACTTTGCTCTTATTCTTAAATAAAAACTACCAGAGGAAGCAATACATTCAAGGTTAAGCACAGTGCTGCCCTTGCTCAACTGCGACCTCGCAGCCGCTCCTAAGGCCACGCGGGCTCCGTGGGCTGCGCCAGCCGGAATTTTCCAAGGACGGAGGGTGAAGTTCGGAACTCACTGGGACCCTTCACTACCAGGGCCTTCCATCTCCACGCCGCCCCGCCGGGGGTCCCGCCCAGCCTCTCACACCTACTCCTCCCGCCCGGGTACCCGGGGGTGCAGAGAAGCGCTCGCACGCAGGATGTGAGCATGCGCAGTGGACGTCCGGCACCAGCGGTCTCGGGCTCCGCGGCCCGGGCCGCTCTGCGCAGGCGTACCCCCGCTCCGGAACGCCTCGCCTCCCGCCACGCCCCCCTCGCCGCGGGTCAAAGGTCGCGGGGCGGGGCCGAGTGACGCTCACGGAAGCGCTCTGCGGACCTCGCGAGGCGCGGGTGCAGCGGCCGCCACGGCCCCGGGACGGCGGGAGCGCAGGGCCCGGCGGCGTGGCCGCCCATGAGTCGGGGAACCATGCCTCAGCCCGGAGCGTGGCCCGGAGCGAGCTGCGCCGAGACGCCGGCGCGCGAGGCGGGGGCCGCGGCGCGGGAGGGCGGGAAGGTGACGACCGGCGCGCAGCCCCGGGCCGCGATGCGGTGCCCGGCCGAGCAGTGAGTGAGCGGGGCGGGCGTGGACGCGGGGCTGCCGTGGGGCTTGGGCACCCTCGGCTGCGGGCGAGCCCGAGGAGGCGAGCGGGACGGAGGAGGAGCCCGGAGTCCCCGAGCCTGTCCCCAGCTGGGTCACCCAGGCCGCCCCGCTCCCGCTTTGACAGCTGTCCATCCCTAAAGTGAGCCCAAGCTCGGGGAGTTTGGGGAAGGGAGCCGAAGAGAGTCTGGTTTCGTGATCGGCTCACTCCCTGGAGCTCTCTCCCCCCGACCCGGCTCGGAGGAAGTGAGGTCGCCCCTGTCACAGCCGCAGGGCTGCCCTCGCCACGTCTCTGCCCTGGGAAGACTAGTCACCACTTGAAGAGTGTTGCACCTGTTGGACAGACTTTGGCCACAGGCTAGCCCTCTCAGTTTTACCCTGTCAGAGCCTGGCGGGGTGTCCCTTCCGCCCATTGCTTTTAAACACACACACACACACACACACACACACACACACACACACACACACCACACAATCAGTGCGGTTTCAGAGCAGTTCCTTACTGGCCTAAGTCAGAAGCGTTTACATTTTGCTTGGTCTAGAGGTGTCTACACTTCAGAGTTGGTGGCACAGTCACGTATGCCTTCGGACATGGTTAAAAAGCTCAGCCAGACTTAATTTTCTTTTTCTTTTAAAAATTTGTTTTCTTTTTGATTGATTGATTTATATGTAGGAGGGTTTTGCCTGCATGTGTGTCTGTGCCTGGTGCCTGAGGAGGTCAGAGGAGAGTGTTGAACCCCAGGGACTGGAGTTACAGATGGTTGACAGCCACCATGTATGTAAGTGCTGGGAACCGAACCACTGAGCCATCTCTCCAGCCTCAAACTAATTTTCTTATTGACCTGAAATTTAAATCATAAGGTGTGTCTAAATGGACCTTTAGGGCTCTTTTAATCTCCTGAAAAGGGGTCTTTTGAAGCCTGGTTAATGAAGATGTGATATAATAGCTCATTTGCCTAGTGCACTGTGGTGGGCTTTGATTCTTTTATTTATTGAGCACCCCTGTGCCATGGTAATTATTCGTGTAATGAGCTAATGGTTACTGAGGAAAGATTTAGGCTAGGAGGCCTTAACTTTCTCCCGGAGCTAGGCTGGAAATTTAAGAGTCGATGACATTGGCAGTTAGCTTTGGGACTTGGAGAGCTTTTAGCTCTTTATTTGGGTCAGCATGCTCTAAGCTCCAGGCGTAGTCGCTGGGTCTTCTGTAGTTGATGAATATTCTGGCTTTTGCTTGAAATGTCCTGGTTCCTAAATAGGGACCATGGTTTTTCTTTATGTTGAATTCCATAGACAGGTCTGTGTGTGAGTTGGTCTAATCTATGGCTGCCAAATTGAGACTGCATAGGTTAGAAACCTAGGATGTCTCTTGCCTCTGCTCTTCCTCTAGGCCCAAGATGCTTCCTAACTGCTCCTATTGCTCACCTTCCTCCTGTCCTGAGCCCTTCCCTGCATGCCCGGTCTGTTAAGTCCTGCAGCTCAGCCTTACCCTAGCAGTTTCACAGGGCTTGAAAGATACCTGAAGTTTTGAGGCCAGAACCACATTCCCAGAAGTACACAGAGTCGTTTGGTAGGTTTTCTGAGGAAATAGTTGCAGGTTCTGCAGACACAGCTTGTCAAGGGAGACACAGGTAGGGGATTTCAAGACCAAGTTTCATGATGCTTGGTTGAGCACGCTGCCCCGGCCCCCAAATTCTTCCTGACCTCCTTGGCAACACTGGACAGAGGCATGATTCATAAAGACAGCAAACTTTACCACCCCCGTGTTTGTAGTTGGTGGTTTTATTAGCTTAATTTCTTTCTCTCTCACTGCCTGTGTTGCCTTAAATTATCCCATTCTTCTTTGACTCTTTATCAGGTGGGGAAATGAGGCTAGTATAACTTAAACATGTTACTATTTCAACATCACACCACTAGTGTATTTTATCTTTCTGAATCAGCATTATATGAGTAGTTGGGCTATTTTTCTTTGTGAGGCTTAGGGTCATGCGTCATAGAAACATTACATAGTTCACAGTATAATAGATGCATATGTGATATATGCAGCTTAATAGTTTGAGTGTAAATTTAAATTAATATTGTTAAGAATGTGCTTTAAAAATCTGTTTTGGACCATACGGGTCAGATCTTTCTTTCCACTTGGAATCATTGAAAATATTTGCACCTTAAAATAGGGAACATAGTAAGACTAGATACGATTTGAGATATTCTATGGAGTCATTTTTTACTACATTTGAGGGGAAATTAATTATGACTACAAATAATAGCCAGTCTCCTGCAGCTGAATTGTGTGTTTGGGATGTGACTCTGCAGGGTCTGATGGATGGCTGTAGTGGCAGAGGCCGCTCTGATTCTGTCCGGTAAGCTCACAGCATTTCACAAGGGAGAGGCTGGGGAAGAGGGACACATAAACCACACGTATACACTGCTTGCTGCCCAGGCCCCAAGGATGGCTCACAGGAAAACGTGGGCTCCTTTTTGAAGACCAGATTAACTGACCTTCTGTAAGCGCCCTGGCTGCTCGCATTACAGTTCTCCTTTGCTCTATCTGCTGCTCATCCCCCATCCCTTCGTGTTTGATTTCTGCTCCATCTGTTGACTACCCCTTAGACAGTTATACCACACTGTCTTTTTCAGGGATGTGACCAAACCAGAAGTGGTTAGGGAATTCACAGACCGCCCCACGCACTCTCTCATTCTACTTGAGGATGGAACTGGTGTTGAATCTGGGATTCACGGTGGGCGGGCTATGTGTGGAGGTGTACCAGGTAGTCTGTGAAGCGCTATGAAATTGAGGGCAAACTTGAGTTTCCACGCTAAGGTATGGATTCTTAAAAGGCCTGTGAGCACTCCCTGCCCTGTAAGTATTAAGCCGTTTTCAGGGATTGCCAAGCCTGCTGTTATGGTATGTCTTTTCTGCCCTTGCCCAGTCTAGTTCACAGGGAGCAGGCTAAGAATAGGTAGAGTGGTGGGGTAGTAGTGGACCCCTCTCCTCTCTCCACCCGAGGAAGAACCTACGTCAGGAATCATCTAGGGTGTCTCCAGACCTCACTGTTGAAGGCGCTGTGTTGTCCTTACACACTTCTGGAAGTCACATGGAGCAGCATGAGCTGGACGTGGAAAGTCCACTTGCAGAAGCGGGTGGAATTTTGGCCTAGGTGCTGGTACTTTCCTGCATTTGCTGGTTGTTTACCCCTTTCTGCAGTCACTGAACAGTGGAAAAGGGTCTTTACTTTTCCTGTGTCTGTGTGGGAAGACATGGTGGTGTCACTCTGGTTGACTGTGTCTCACCAATACTGCCTGAGCCGTTAGTCTTAGGACAGACCAAGTTAAGTGTGAGCTGCAGGGCTCCAGTTCAGACCTAAACAGAATTACACACTCTGTTCTTTTTCTTAGATAATTAAGGGTGCCTCGGTCAAACACTCAGCGTATTGATGAAGATACTATTTTGGGGGCTGGAAAAATGGCTAGTGGTTAAGAGTACTTGCTGCTTTTGTAAAGGACCTGGTTTAGGTTCCCACCATCCACACAGTGTGGCTCACAACTATCTGTAACTCCAGTGTCAGGGCATCCAGCACCCTCTTTTGGCCTCAGGCACCAGGCACACACATGGCATACAGACATGCATTCAGGGAAACATTCATACACATAAAATAGCAAAATCAAAATAAATACTTTTTTTCTGATAAAGGAAAACATTTATTTTATTTTATAGTACATCTTTTTAAAACAAAAAATATCTTGTAAGCTGTGTGTATAAATTAGAATTGATTTTTCATTTCATGTCTTGAATTAGACATTGAAACTATGGTTTCACAGAAATCTGCTTCACTGAGCTCTGCCTTTAATTTGCTATTTTCTTGGAAATAATATAATTTTGTCTGTACTAGTGAGCATTTACAAGCAAGTCTTATCTGCATTTAATGGTCCATTCCTGTAATGCCAGTCAGTACTCTGAAGGTGGAGGTATAGGGGCTTAGGAGTTCAAAGCCAGGTTCAAATCTGCCTGAGACCCTGTCTCAACCCCCTCCCATCACACACACACACACACACACACACACACACACACACACCTTTAAAATCTGTTGATATGGCAATCTCTAAGGGTAGTAGGTACTAGTTATAATTTAGTGTGCACTGGAGCTTACTCAATCTGATATGTTGCTTTCAGAATAAAATAGTTTAGCTCATGAGAAAGTGGGTAAATAGTATTTAATGGAACTTGATTTAATGGATCCTTTCAAATAATGCCATGGTGCTAAACTAGGGAATTTCTAGTTAGGAATTATTATCATTTTGGTTTTAAATGTAACTGTCCAGTTTAAACGTTAACTAGCATGTCTAGACATTGAGTCATTTCTCTCTTTACTATTTTATAGCTGTCATGGTTTGTAGGAGCGAAGCTGTGGCTGTGGCGATCGTCTGAGCCTGTGGGGTTTGTGGCCTCTGTTCTTTGCCAGAGGGGACACATCTTTACCAGTAGAAGTTGCCATCCTTTCAGAGCTGTCAGCACGGATGACTTCATCTTAATTAATAATACCCCTTTCCTGGCATTGTTCCATTATCTTCCCTTCCCATAAAAGAAAAAACAAAACCAAACAAAACCAGACCTCCACCTGCTTCACATTCCCAGCTTTAAATATAATTGCCTTTTGTAGTTGTTTTCAGTGTAATATTTTGACTCTTAAAACATCAAGACTGTGGTCTGGTTTTGTTCTAGTGCTGGGGATAAAAAGCCCCTGAGCTCCAGCCCCAAGACAGATAATAAAATGGAGTCATTTTATTTTATTATGTACTGTTGTAGGGAGTGAGCTCCAGAGACTGGGATACGCTAGGCAAGTGCTGTTTCTTCCTGATCACCCTTAGGTGGGTGGATAGTTCCTCCTGGCTGTCACATGCTTTCCTTTCTGACTGTGTCGATCTTCATTCCTTAAAATTGACACTTACCTGGTTTCCAAGGAAACACAGCTTTGGGATCATTTCTAAAGGTCCACATTACGGCTTGCTTTTGGTGGCCAAGGAAGTTAGCAGATGCTGGTGCAAGGATCTGGGTGAACTGTCGGGTTGCTGAAGTAGTTTGTAGATGCTGTGGGCTGGTCAGCAGTTTCTCCTTTGCTCCTCTTGTGAGGACTGTGTCCTGAACCCCTGCCTTTCCCTGCCCCCGATTCCCGGCCGTCTGCCTTCCCTTTGCACTCAGTGCTCCTGTTTGCTCTGTTCTGTTTCTTTTAGTTCTTCTCCTGTTGGCCCTCGTAGGAGTTTTTTGTTTTGTTTTGAGACAGGGTTTCCTCTGTGTAGCTTTTGGAGCCTGTCCTGGAACTCGCTCTGTAGCCCAGGCTGGCCTCGAACTCACAGAGATCCACCTGCCTCTGCCTCCCGAGTGCTGGGATTAAAGGCATGCGCCACCACTGCCCAGCTTGGAATTTGTATTTGGATTGCCTCCTCTGGGCACTGGGGTTGTGATTATGGTTTTGGTTATTTTGTAAGTTAAGAACAGAGGACCAGAGGGGAGCCAAGTGTTCATGCAGGCTAGCCACAGAATTTGCCTGAAATGCAAATATATGATAGGCGATTAGAACTTAGCTGGAAGAGGAACCGCAGACCATACAGATCTTACCAGCCTTCTCATTGAAGCTGAGAAAGCTGAGGGCAAGATTGGGGAAGTGTTGTCCAAAGACAGCTTCTGAGAATTTAAATATATTAAGAAAGTGATTTGTTTCAATGACTGTTTTAGAGAATCAGAATTTCTCTAATAGGTATAATAGTGGGTTTGACGGAAAGATGTTATTAAATTTGATAGAAGAATGAAAACATGTGGTCATATTTTATTTTTGGCCTTTGATCTGTTTGCTTTTAACTTTGGCACAAGCTCTGTGGGTGATATCATGTCTTTTGCTTGAAATGTCACTGGAGCATATGATCCTTGTTCTCTTACCATCACACTGCTAACACATATACATACATACACACTAGGGAAAACAAGCCTAAGAAACCATCACTGGGCAAGTTGTTTATTAGGACTCTCCATATCAGTGGATATATGAAAATTAATAGTAGCTAACTTTTTGAATACTCATTATTTTAAGTATGTCTTTCTTAACAACAGTCCTATGAAGTAAATACTCCAGTAACTGCTATACTTAGAGGTAATAAGAGCTGGGGTAAAAGGTAGCTAAACTCTGCCAGTCTGACTTGGGTGAGACTGTTGCTCTCAGTAGAGGGTGGGCCCATACAGAATGTGTCAGGATGTCATAGGAAAAGAGACAGATCAGGGTTCCGAACCTGTTGGGATGAGAGAACACCTGTAGGAAGTCACAGGTGTAGAAGTGCAGAGCAGTTGTGGCTGTTTTGGGAATGAATTCTGGGTAGTACCTAGGGGAATAATCAAAACCATGCTGGAGGGAAGTGGCAGATATGTACTTTGTATATATTTTACACATATATAATTCATAGATCAGTATTCGTTTATATGAATGACAAGGTCTTTCCATACTCCAGGCTCACCTTGACATCAAGATCTCCTGCCATAGCTTCTTGAGTACTGAGATTATAAGCATGTACCACCACATCTGCATGGTGCAGATTTAGGCATTGGTTCTCTCACAGTTGGGAAACACTGGATGATTTCATAAGGTTCTTGTTAGATTCTCACTGCAGTCTACTCTCTAGCACCCTTCTTCATCTGTCTCTCCTGATCCGCTGTTTGTCTCCCAGCTCTGTCTGCCAGGCCATGTCCACAGATAAAGAGATTAGAAGCAGAAGTACTGTACTCATTCACTTGGCTCCTTCTGTTTGCGCCTGGCACCTCTTCCTTCCTGGACTCCATTGTGTTTGAAGCTCCTCTCTCCCCAGTTTGCTGTGAGCATGGGGCACTGTCATGGGAAATACTGAGGGTTGGAGGTCTGCACACTCCTTATGTGGAATTTCCTGATTTTTAAGCTCAGTGCGTTGCTATTTCTTCAGATGGACTTGCTTCTTCTAGTTCCCGAGCCTGGGACTTCCTCCTGGCTTACTAGCTTGCCTTGCCTAGCTGCCCCTCCAGCAGCCTTGGGCTTTCCTGCCTGCACCATTTGCCCCTCTGCTTCCTACTGTTCTTTCCCAACATGTCTTTTGCTTTCAGCAAAGGTAGTTGTGTTCTGTTCCCTTTATTGTTATTTGGGGGTTAATAGTATTTTCGAGGTGCCTGGATTAATAATAAAGCTGGAACATACTGGGTAGCTCTAGCCAAGCCTCTAAATATTCAAGGAAAGGGAGGCATTTTCAGAGTGGGAGCCCTGTTCATTATCTTTGTTCTGATTTTTCCCCCCTTCCTAATACTTAGTAGTTCACTGGTAGTGATTATATTCTTAAAGAAGTTGGTCATTAGTGGTAGCCATTAAAGCTTGTGGGAGCACAGCAGCATCTGGGGGGTTGGTTGGTTGCTGTTTAGGGAACAGGTGAAGCCTTGAGGAATTTTAGCTAAGGGAGCTTGGAATAATTGATTCTCTATTTTCATGTTTTTAGAGTAGCTGCTGTCAGAATTGCTTGTAACATTACAAAAGTTGACATTCCTATATAAATGCTTTTATTAGCACTGTTTCTGTTCTTGGAACTTGATGGAATCATTTCAGGAGTGTCACTGATTAAGATGCATGCTAGTCAATTTTATTTAAATGGCATTGGAGTCATGTGATGTATGAATGGTCTCATTTAAAGGAAGCAGTTCTGAAGTGGAAGAAAGTGTTGAGACAGACACATGAGCATCCTAGGACCCGTATTTTACTACTGTGGTATCCTGTATATGAAAATAGTTAAATTTCTGTGTCATAAGCATTTCATAAGCAGCTATATATTATCACACATTGGGGAATGTCAGTGAACAAGAGTTTGAAAATATCTACTTTGGTGTGATTTCAGCGAGGAGGACATGTACCGTGCTGCAGATGAAATAGAAAAGGAGAAAGAATTGCTAATACATGAAAGAGGGATATCAGGTATGTTTGGAATTGTTTTGTTTGTAGACCTTTTTTTGTTTATAGAAAATCCAGTTGGATTAGTATATCTATCCGCTTTCATGAAATGCGGCATGTATTTCCTAGGAAGTCCTCTAATGCATACAGTTTTTTCTCTATGAATTACTCACTTTGCTGAAGTAGATTTAAGGCAGACTTTTCCTTGCCTCTGTTGACTCTGCCTTCTCTCAGTTTATTTCTTTACATTCTTAGAACAGTTTGGATGTGAACGCAGTTTTCCTTTTCAATTGCAAGATGTTTTGAGAAGTTAGCTATACACATATCCTTGTCTGAAGAAAGCTATGTGGCTCTGGTTGACTACAGCAAAATGGCCATGTGCTTGACAGCACCCCCATCATTTTGTGACTGTATGTAGTCTGTGCTGCTCTCTTGGGCTTGCTCTTCTCACTCCCGCCAGTGCTCCTGGTGTGGACTTGGTGCTCCTCCTGGCTCCCTGGCCTGTGGTGATCTTCCCAGCAGGGGTACAAGTGAAATGTGTCCTTCCATTGCAGATAGGCCTATGCAGAGGCTGAGTAGAGATCTTGATAGAGTGTGTTTGAATGTTATTATCTTTCTCACTGCTTGTGTAATTCACATGTTCTACTTTTTTTGAGAACTGGCTTCTATTTCACTTACGGCTAACAAAAGCTTTGTAATTAGGATACATAAGATTTTGATGTTTTCTGAGTCTTCCTCCAGAGCTGGTCAACTCATTCCAACATGCAGCAGAGATGTTTTATAGTGGTTCTCCCTAGAACTTCACAGGATGCTCATTCTCCATGGCTCTGTTGTTCCAAATCACTGGGGACATAGAATGCTGTTCGAGCATCATGCTCTTCTGTGTTCACCCATTGTTTGCTAATGCTGTAGAACCTCCTGTTCTTCTCTTCCACTTTCTAGGCTTTGTTGTGATTCTCTTCTGTCCAGCATTGTTCCCACACAGGCGTCCAAGTTTTAGTGAGTCTGACAGTGCTCCCGATATCTCAGCCCCGCTGCATTCCTGCTCTTCCTAAGTGTCCTGTAGCAGCACCACCTCCTCCACCACAGAGCCCGGAGCAAGACTGAGAGGCTCTGGTTCTCTTGGTTGGTGAAAGGACATTCCGTCTAACTTAGCTCCATAAAGGCTTCCTAGGCCTTGACCTCCTATCCAGCCTTGTAAATAAAGATCTGTTGGACCTTGTAAGTTTACGTTTGTCTTTGGTAGCTTTTATGCAAGCTGAATAGTTGTGATAGAAGCTGTATGCTCCTAAAACCCAGGTTATTTTCCACCAGACCTATTGCAGAAGGATTTTGAGATTCCAATCCTAGTCTATCTTCTCAGAGTCCCAGCTTCCTGGAGGAGCCCCAGTTTTGTTTCTTACTTTTTGGGGTGTGATTATTATGTTCATCACTTATGTGATGAATAAGGTCCAAACCTTACTTATTTTTTTTTTTTTTTTTTTCTCGAGACAGGGTTTCTCTGTGTAGCTTTGCGCCTTTCCTGGAACTCACTTGGTAGTCCAGGCTGGCCTCGAACTCACAGAGATCCACCTGGCTCTGCCTCCCGAGTGCTGGGATTAAAGGCGTGCGCCACCACCACCCGGCCCAAACCTTACTTATTTGAATGCCTGCTTACCACTTTGGTTTTTTTACTTCCCTTATTTAATTTTTTTTTTTTTTTTTTTTTTTTGGTTTTGGTAATAAAAATGGTCTTCTTCCTAGAAGCAGCAGTGGGAGCCTGTGTAATTTACAGTTAGAAGGAGGCTATTGTAATTCAGTGAGCTGATGAGGTCATCCTGTGCCTCCATCTCCTAGTCTAGTCAGTATGTGGAGATGGCTGGTGTCCTCCCAGAGACAGTAGCCCAGTGGAATTCAGGTAACATTATGCTGTGGCTGTGCAAGTACTTCATTTCCCCAAGCCTCCCACCTCATACAGACCTCTGATTCAGGACAGGACTAGCCTTCTGGCTTGACTTCCTGTCTTTATAAGACCGCTGGGCCAACTCTACCCTGTGATCTGAGGTGGTAGGATTCCCCAGCCCTGCCCAGGGGTCAGGAGTGAGGACAGCAGAGAGGAAGACAGGAAGGGAGCCTTCCTGTCTGGAAGCCCTTCCTCTGCTAGTAGAGTGCTTTCTCCACAGGCTCACAGCCTGTCTGGAAAGAACTTAGAGCCTAGAAAGGGTCCTGACTGCCTATTAGCAGTTCTTCCTGTTTGTGGGGGAGGACAGTAGAAAGGCAGATAGGGAGTACTTCCTTATTCTGATCAGCTCTTAAAAACTATCTCTTGAATTTCAAAGAGGAAAGGTCTTTATTTAAGGGTGGGTTGTGCAACAGTGATACTGTGGTCTCTTTCACTTCTAGGTGAACCCTGATGTATTCCATGCAGAAATATATCTGTGTTGTCTGTGCATGGATTAGTTCCCCCTTTTGTAAAAGGTTGATTTTTCTTTATGAAATGATAAACAATGAGGATTTTTGGTTTGTTTTTGTTTTTTGAGTAGGCAGTTTTTATAATATACTTAGAAAACAAATTGCTGCTGCTCCATCATTCTGGCTTCCACTGTCCACTGGCTTGTCAGTGCTTGTGGTCTCTGCTCCTCCTGGAGAAGTCCATTCAGGGCAGGAGCTTTGTCCTCGTTGTCTTTACGTTCCCAGTGATGGCACAGTGCTTGACACATCAGAGCTTCAGGGAATGTGTGTTGAGTTGAATGAAACAGTTATTTCACGTACAAGATATGTGGGCTCTCTGTGTCTGAAGTACTTCTAGGTTCATCTCCTAAAACAGTTGTTAATATCTGTATCCATTATAGTTTAAAAAAGAAGCCAAGATGAACCCAAGAATGTGCCTATTTTCCTTTTGAAATAACCAACTGTCATATACATACATGCACATAGTCATAGGTATATATCAAGAAATCAAACCTCATCCATTAAATCAAGAAAATCTTAAGGCCCTAGGTTTATTCATCAGTACACACACACACACACACACACACACACACACACACACACACACACACACGAGAAGGATGTTGTGGGGAGAAGAGAATCTAAAGGCATTTGGAAAAAAAAAACCTGATAACATTTGTTTGATCCTGAGGTATACTAATTTTGGGGGACATCTAAGGAAGTCTGTGGATTAGCCAATAGCGAGAGCTCTGTTACTTTTTGACTTACTAACAAACTGTAGTCTTTTAGGTAAATACAAATATAATTTTTGTTCGGTATTATCTCTGCCTAATAGATATGAAAAATCACAGATGGTGGAGGTTTTTCTCATGGTCATCTGCTTGCTTCTGATTATAAAAGTGTTCATAGATACCCGTGGGTCAGATGAGTGTGATCTAGGAGGCTCCTGCAGCCGTCTGAGCACGGGAAGAAGGGCTGCCACCTGACTCAGGATTTAAATGAGCAACCTGACTAACTGCTGTGTGGAGAATGATCTGGAAAATGGTGACAAGGGAGACCCATTGAGAGACCACTCTGGAGGTGGCCTGAACTAGAGGCAAGGGCAGTAGTGGGATTCAGGAAATTTTAAAATAGAGAAAGTAAGGAGTAAAAAGTGGACTCCCCTCTACCCCAGGTAAAACAGTACCTTTATTTCCATTACTCTTTGGTTCATGACTTGTTTCGTTTATTGTTGCCATTTTGATTCTTCAACAGAACCCAGGCTAAGTGTGGCTCCTGAAATGGATATTATGGACTACTGCAAAAAAGAATGGAGGGGAAATACTCAGAAAGCCACGTGTATGAAAAAGGTACAGCCAGCGTGCACCTATTTGAGTCTTCAAACCATCTGTCCTAAGTTACATATCATATTATGTTTTTAGACATTGGTTAAGACAACTGCTATAATAAGACAATGCTGTAAATATTGGAGTTCTAATTTTAGAGATGAGGAAACAGACTGCAAAGATAAGGACTTATTTGAAGTCACAGTATTAATATAGAAGCAACATCAGTTCTTCAGTAACTTAGCTGCTTTGAAGAACACATAGCTGTGTTGTTGAGAATTGAGTCAGCAATTGATGGCTGTCTTTGAGAAATTTGGGAATGCCCTCTTTAACCTGGTGTTGTAAAAGCCTCAAGGATAGTCAGGGTGATTCTACACCTCCTGTGTTTGGACACATGCTGTCTAAATCCTAGGGTATAAATTCTCCTATACTCTGTGGTGATATTGTGTTCCCCAATATATTGTGCACCATAATAAACTTATCTGGGATCAGAGAACAGAACAGCCACTAGACAGACATAGAGGCCAGAAAATGGTGGCATACACACCTTTAATCCTAGCATTCCAGAGGCAGAGATCTGTCTGGATCTCTGTGAGTTCAAGGCCACACTGGAAACAGCCAGGCATGGTGACACATGCCTTTAATCTCAGGAAGTAATGGCAGGAAGCAGAAAGGTATATAAGGTGTGAGGACCAGGAACTAAAAGCTGGTTAAGCTTTTAGGCTTTTGAGCAGCAGTTCAGCTGAGATTCATTCCGGATGAGGACACAGAGGCTTCCAGTTTGAGGAAACAGGATCAGCTGAGGAACTGGCAAGGTGAGGTGGCTGTGGCTTGTTCTGTTTCTCTGATCATTCAGCGTTCACCGCAATACCTGGCTCCGGGTTTGTTTTTATTAATAAGACCTTTTAAGATTCATGTTACAGTACTCTATGCAGAGAGATCTTGAACCACTTCCCTTATTTAAGGTGTGCCAGGAGCTCCCTTCACTTAGTTCCGTTGCATATACTGGCAACACTAACATAGTCTCCAAGACTGTGGGATGGTAGTGGAGCTGCAGCGCCCTGTGGGCTCTCCTTACAGAATGATTCCCATCCAATATTCCTAGTCAGAGGGTAAATATGTGAAAGTGCAACTGTTGGACCACTCTTGAGCTACAGAACTGGCAGGGTCAGACTTCCACCTAGCACTTAAGGTTCTAAGTACTTTTTTTCTTGGATTATTTACATTTTGAATTTGAATATATTTCTTGTGTTCTAGAAATACTGACCAATATTTTTGTTTTTATTATTCATTTTTTATGTATATGGTCTGTTTTGCTACCATGTATGTCTACACTACATGTGTGCAGTGTCTGTTGAGGCCAGAGAGTACATTGGATCTCCTGGGACTGGAGTTATTGATGATTGTGGGCTGCCATGTGGGTGCTTAGAATTGAACCCAGGTCCTCTGGAAGAGCAGCCAGTGCTCTTAACCCCTAAGCTATTTCTCCATCCCATATTTGATAGAATCATATTTGGTAGAAAAATAGCCTATAATTTTTTTGCTTAGGGTTTTAAATTTTTCAAAATTTAATTAGTTTCCCTCATAGCTTGTGCGTTTTTTGTTTGTTTTTTGGTTTTTTTTCTTTAAGAAAATATTACTCATCTTATAGGGTTCACCTTAGGTCCCCAAATGCCTTTTGCCCCTTGGAAATCTGAGAGAAAATGACAGCCTCAGCCCTAATTCTTGTAAATTTGTATCCTAGGCCCTTATATGTGAACTCAGTCACAAAATACCCTGGATCTTAGTGTCTGCTAAGGGTGAAAGACTTACCCTTCAGAGGCCTTCTGCTGACTGTGCTATCAACTACCCAGGGTTTCCAGCTTTCCACCCAGAAAGCTGAGTGGAACCATGTGTCTTATTTTCTCACCTGCCCCAGAAATGCCTCACTGACTAGTAATTTTATTCTGTTGCCTCAGCCTCTTCCAAAGCTCTGTTTTATCAGTTGGCACATTAAAGTCCAATACTGAAGATACTCAGGTTACCCATGTCTGCCATGTTTTAGAAATTATGGGAAAATCATTCCTCTCTGGGATTGGTTTCAGGGAAAGATGGGATCAGTCAGCAATGAGATCAAAGCACCATTTAGAGGCACAGCTCTGGGAGCCGTAGTGGAAGCTGGCCATCGTCACTGCCTGTTAACTTCTTGATTTTATGTTAGCCCTTCCTTGCCTATTACCTGTGTTTAGTTTCGGATATTCTCTTGGAAGTGTTTATAAATCTAAATTAACTTTTTAAAGAGTTAGATTCCTCTCTGAAATAATAGACTCCATGTATAGCTATAGACCTGTCAGAGTCTAAGGGCTCTGAGACTGTGATCACCCGATGATGTAGCTGTGGTGTGTCGGGTTGTGTCATTACTACAGTCATTCTTTTGTGGAGAACAGTGTGCCATATTATGCCAGCAGCCACTTTATACATCTCATGGTCGCTGTATCTCTTGACTGTGTTGTTGTCTCACACTTGATTGAATCTCTTTTTCACGGTGGCTTGTTAGCACAATTCCCCAGCTAATACCCAGTAAGAGCTTATCTAGCCAAGTGTATAGTAGGACACACTAGCTAGATTTGTGCAAGTACACTGTGATGTGTCCACAGTGATGACATTGCCTAGTGACTTATTCTCAGAATGTACTATCATCGCTAAGTGACATATGCCTGTGTGTACACACACACACACACACACACACACACACACACACACACACGGGAAACTCGAGATTTTGTACATTTTTAAATCTGGAGATAGAGATACTGCATGTCTCCCCTCCTTTTCCTGTTCTCTTTATTAAAGCATTTGAGATTAATTAACCACAGATTAAACCTTTCTGATTGTCACCAGTGAGTGGCGGTGAGTGCTCCCTCAGTTGCTTAGGAAAGGGCTTTGAGGGTAGCTAGTGCTGGATAATTATTTTGTATGTCAGATCTGTTGCATTTGTTACAGATCAGTGGTTCTCAATCTGTGGGTCGCAAATATCAAATATTTACATTATGATTCATAAAAGTAGCAAAATTTACAGTTAGGAAGTAGCAACAAAATAATTTTTTGGTTGTGTGGGTCACTACAACATGAGGAACTGTACTAAAGGGTTGCAGCATTAGGAAGATTGAGAACCACTGTTATAGATGCTGATATTTCTCATACAGCATCATTATTTTAAAATAAATGGAATTATAGTTGAGAAAGACTGAGCTGTTCTTGTTTCCCACTTCCCAATGATTTAGGGCAATTTTTTTCTGTAGGGATGGAACTTGTCTTGCTCTCTGAAGCCAGTAACTACCATCTGAACTCTTTGATGTTTTCTCCCAAGGGCTATGAGGAAGTTTCTCAGAAATTCACATCTATAAGGCGAGTACGTGGTGATAATTACTGTGCACTGAGGGCCACACTGTTCCAGGCCATGAGCCAGCTGGCGGAGCTGCCCCTCTGGCTGCAGGACCCGGAGCTCACGCTGGTATGTTGCTGCGTGGATCTGAGTCTCCATGTTTCAGGAAGTTCTTGTAAGAAGATATCTCCTTTCTGCTCATGCTGCCTGACGGTGTTATATGCAGCATGATTTCAGTGTATGGATTTGTTCAATTTTGCATGTCTAAGATGACTTTATATATTAAAAAGATGACTAGAAATGACCAGTATTTTCCAGAAGAGAAAAATGATAAAACTTAATACCAACAGCTAAGCTGAATTAGAGACCAGATGCTTAGAATTCATAAAAAACACATAGAAACAACTTGACTTTATTTTAGTATTTCTGTGAAGTAGGTTGTAGAATTTTTTACTGGTGTCCAGCCAGGGTTTTAGGTGCAGTTCAAAAATGATATTCTTTCCATGGTGAAATGTTAGTGTTAACGTAGAGACGTTTCCTGGGCCTGGCTGTCTTTAGTGCTTTAAATTTACCGTGTGGTAGAGTCCTCGGGATCTGTGCCTCCAAAAGGAAGTTCTGTAAACCCTGGTACTAGTTAACATGGCTTTGCTGTTCCTTGTTTACATGTGAGGTGAAGGGCTTTCTGGAGTGTGGGCTGGACAGAGTTTTAACTCTGTAGCCCAACCCAGGCTGGCTTCAAACTTGTGGTCATCCTTCTGCTTCAGTCTCCTGTGTGCTGGTGTCACAGGTGTGAGCCAGCATGCCTGGCTGATAAAAACCTGGCCAAGATGTTACTTCTGTGTGGTCTAACACTTATCAGTAGGGTTTCCTAGGAGGAACAGTTAAATGCCAGTTGCACTAATCTGTGCTAAGTATAGTGAATGAGTGAGTGTGTGCTGACTAACTTGTCCCTGTTACACGTGGGCTTCAAAAGAGAGTACTTTGAAAATTATTATTAAATCATATTGATCCTTTTGAGCCTTGACCTTTGAGGGGCTTTTTAGATTTCTGGGCTTATTTGACACTGAACTTAAATTTTTATACTTTCTAAGAGCTTTTGGTGCACATAATGTCCTAAATGCCACATGTGAAACAGGCCAGGTAAGCAAGGTGGGGTGGTACATGCCTGTAATCCCAGCACTTTTGATGCTGAGGCAAAAGGATTGTGACTTTTAGGCTAGCCTGGTCTATATAGTATGGCCTTTTCTCAAGAACTGCCTCCCCCACTTCCAAAAGGGGGAGTAGATAGGCTGCATTTGATATTGATCAGTATTAAAATGTGTTCCTTGTAGGAATGATGTAGCTGTCGTGTGGTTTTCCTGGCTTAATTGGAGTAATGAACAAACAGCTGTTTAATTCCCAGTGGCTCTGTGTGGTTTCCTCTTCTCCATAGCATCACAAGTTTGCCTTGCTGAAGGCATGGCCACTGGGCAGTCAGTATTCACGCTGACTGATTTGGTTCTGCTCAATCTCTGATGAAGAAGTGACGTTTTTGTTCTCCTGCCCTCAGAAACTTAATGTGTTTGGACCTTTCTTGACAGTTTGTTTTGTTGTTCCCAAGACTTGAGTGAAACACCGGCCTCGAGCTCTGTTGAGGGTGCTAGGAGAGGAGGGGTAGATCAACAGATGTTGCTTGTACTGGGGACTCCCTGAGTGAGCAGGTGTGCAGGTGTCTGCTTCCGTTTGCAGACTGTTACCCTCCGCCCGATGCCAGGCCATCACAAGAAGACAGGCAGGCTCAGCAATCCTCTCTTGGAAGTGACTCAGTGGAAGGGACCTTCCGTTCTGCTGCTGCTCAGCTTCTCTGACCTTGCTGCTTTCCTGCCTAGCAGCTGAGCTTTGTCTCCCTTGCCCCTCTTGACATACAGCTGTCCCCTTTTCTCTTAGCCCTAGGCTCCTGTTTGTTGTTCCCATTCTGTCCAGAACCCAACCTGCTTGACGGCAGGCAGATTCTCGGACCCCAGCCCCAACCTGGAGATGGCTGGCCAGAGCCTTTTAGTTGTTAACTGTACTGTATTTTTAAAGATCTCTGCATGGGTGAGAACTGTGACAACATTTACTAGAGAATGACACTAAAGCTCTTTGTGGTTTCGTTTTGGGATGATGCTTTAGATACTTGCTATTGTTGTGTTATCAAGACTATAGGTATTTGTTAGAGAAAACAGGCTATTCTCCAGGTTAGTCACAGTGGTCCTTAAACACTTACCATAATCATTTTTTGCTTCAGTCTGTTTCTTTCTTTCTTTTGGTTCTTTGAGACAGAGTTTCTCTGTAGCCCTGGCTGCCCTGGCACTCGCTCTGTACACCAGGCTGGCCTCGAACTCACAGAGATCCTCCTGCTTCTGATGGGATTAAAGGCATGTGCCACCACCTGGCCAGTCTGCTTCTTGTATCTCTTACTCCAACAGAAGGCAGGCCGGCCTGTGTGCTTAATAGAAAGGAATGGTATTTATGGGGACCCCATTGTGACTCATGAAAGCATTTAAAGTTGTATCTACTTCTTCTCAATAAATAAATACAACTCCATTGTTCTTTCCTAATAGTTCCTTAAAAAAATGTGTGTGTGGGGGGGGCGTGCGTGCGTGCGTGCGTGCGTGCGTGCACGCCTGTGCATCCATACACACAGTGAGTGTATGGAGGTCAGAGGACAGTTTTGTGGAGTTGCTCACCTTCAACACTTAGATGGGTTCCTGGGATTGACCTCAGGACAGCAGGTTTACATGGCCAGTGCTTTTTCCCCACTGAGCCGTCTTGTTGGCCCTCTAACCTGTGCTTTTCTATGCTTTATGTTTTTGGACTTTCCTCTAAGATTCCCACATCTGGAAGTGTACACCCTGGACCTGGTTAATCACTTTGTCAGCAGATTGACTAGTGAGTGACTAGTGAGTGAATGAGATGAGGAAATTAACTTGTGTCTCCCAACAGTAACTGAATTGGCTGTTGCACTCGCTTGTTAGAGAACTGTCCAGTGTTACAGAGTCCTCCGCTGTTCTGGGCTGCCGTTTACCTCCTTCCCACCCTACGCATCTCTGGGACAGGTATTTTTTTGTCGTGAGTGTAGTTCTTGAAGGGAGGTTGTAATTTCACTTTGTTGCCACTTGAGGGCATGTTAGATTCTGGTGATAGAGACTAAACTGAGAAACTGCCTGTCCAGGACTCAGAAGTGCAGGAATGTGTGGGCACAGAGTGGGCCTGTTGCAGTTTTCAGTGAACGGTCATTTGTCATGGGAAGATGATAGTGACCACATGCCTTTCCTCCTTGAGTGATGATGCAGTGCCAGTACTGTGCTCTTGATTTTTATAGTGACAAAACCATCTTAGCTGCATGTGATTGTCACAGACTAAGAAAGCACAATCAGAATATTGTTCACGAAAGGGCCTCTGAGTCTTAGGTCCCAGTGCAGCTGAACGTATCTCATTCTAAGCTGTTTAGTACTGTTAAACAAATCCAGCATAGGACATTGGGAATGTGTTTGGTTTTTTTTGTTTGTTTGTTTGTTTTTTTGTTTTGTTTTTTGGACTTCAGGGGTGAGTCTTTTTATTTATAAAATTTTAATTCATTTGTGTGTATGTGCCTGCCTCTCCTGTGGAACCATCTCACTGGACCACAGAGGTGGAGTCTTAGCAGTGCAGTGACGTGTCCATAGCTAGCCCAAGTCTGGTTTTTATCCTGACAGACTGTTGGGAAGGCGTAGTTTCTCATGTTGTCATCTATTCCAGATTCTTTGATATGTAGGGACAAATGAAACAGTCCAGGAACCAGAACAAAAAATGAAGACCATAATAGTTACTGTCTTTTTGTCAGTAAGGAAGGAAGGCACAGCTCCCTGACCCTCCCAGTGCTACTGAGTCTTGCTCATCTTTTCCACTTTATGCTGTTGATTAAATATGTGTGTTAATATTGCATAACAGACAGGTCTTGTGTTTTAGTGGGTTGTTTTTATCAGGGAAGGAGCAGGCTTTGACTTGATCACAGGCCTTCCGTGCCTACAGTTACCTCGCTGAGTACTAATGAGTGGTAAGGTTACCAGTGTGCCCAGAAGCCAAGTTAGTTACTGTGAAGACCCAGTGTGGTACTTCCTTAGCTTAGCCTCAGATTTGCCTGTTAGGTCCCCCCTGTGGTTGGTGTCCTGCAGGCTGGACTCCTGTGCATCTGAACCAAAAGCTGAATTCACCCTAGCAGCCCTCTGTGTGGCTGCTTTCTGAATTGGTGACTTCCGGGTTCCGATTCTCCATCCTGAACCCATATGCTAACTGCAGGAATTGATTCTGGAAATTCAGGTGGGTTTTGTCTAAAGGCTTTGTGGTGTCCCTGTGTGTCATAGATACCTTGTAGCGTTGACACCTCATTGTCTGTCTCTGCTCCTTGATATTCCAGTTACCAGAGAAGCTGATAAACAAGCACAGCTGGATCAAGCAGTGGAAACTCGGACTGAGGTTTGATGGGAAGAATGAGGACCTGGTTGAAAGAATCAAGGAGTCTCTTGCCCTGCTGAGGAAGAAGGTCTGACCTGTGTAATTTTTTGTCTCTGATTGGTGCAAACCTTTCTCTTTGGTTCCCTCAGCAGGTTCAGTGTGCTAGGCTTGTTTGTTTATTCAGTTATTTCTTAAATTTATAAAGAAGGTTTATTGTGGCTCTTGGTTCTCTTTTGAAGCCAGAATTTGCTGGTTTCAGACAAAATAATTTGGAGCTGGGTTGTGTAGTCAGTAGAATGCATGCATGACCAGGAACTGAGTTTGATCTCCAGAACTCATGTATAAATGCCAGATGGGGTGGCACATGATTATAATCCCAGTAATGGTGAGCAGGGCACAGGAGGATCCCTGAAGCTCACTGATCATCTAGTCTATCCTAATTGGTCAGTGAGAGACCCTCATCTCGACATGCATGCATACACATATACACCCTTACACATGTGCACACATATACATGCTCATACATTGAAAAAGCAAACTTTAAAAGAACATAAATTCTTCACATAAAGTCTTTGGTAAAATGAAGAAACACCACCAACATTCTGTATTCTTTGAGGTGGTACTATATATAAGTATCTCAGATAACATTTAATTTTTTTTCATAAGAAACCTTAATAAATATATTTTTCATTCTAAGTCATATTTGTAAGTTTCAGGGTTATCATTTAGCCTGTATTCCTTTATTAATTTATTTTGTGTGTGTGTGCACGCGCACGCATGCATGTGGGTACCAGTGGAGACCAGAGGAGGGTGTTGGATTCCTGGAGCTGCAGGTAGAGGTGGCTGTGAGTGTCAACATGATATCCTCTGCAAGAGCAGCAAGTGCTCTTAACTGTGAGCTCTCTCTCCAGCCCTTTAGCCTACATTCATATTCTCACTGACCACTGTGTGTTTATGAAGTTCTTTCCAGTTATTCTCAGATTTTAAGAGTCTGTGTTAAAAACAGTTTTTCAGTAAGTAGATTTAATAACTTGTCTTTTAAAACTATCCCGAGCCTGTGGTCTGGTGTATATAGTTAACTACCTTTCTGTGGTAGAGCACACTATAAGAACACGGTTATTCTCCTTGCCTATTGGAGTGTAGTGTGTAGTGTTTAGGGCTAGAAGCCTGCATATACCCAGTTGCTGGCCTAGTGAAGTGGTGAGGGCAGGCTGCAGCTCTGTGAGGGAGGGCGTGGTGAATTCATCAGCTTAGCTGTAGATTGCAATTTCTTTCTCATGTTTTTTAGGGTATGGAAAAACTGTTAGTTTTGTTTTATTATGTATGTTGACTGTAACTAGACGCTCCTTTGGGGGAATGTGTATGTGATGCCAGTTTACAGAAACATTAAAATTGCTCGTTAGTAATCTGTGCCAGCAGCTGTCAGACTTCTCTTTGTCATGCTTGGCACTACAAGGTACTTGGGCTGCTCTACCTTTTCAACCAAAAAAGTAGCATGGCTGTGGTCATCCTCTTCTGAAGATGAGGGGACCACAGCCTGGAGGTTGGCTAAAGCCCTGCAAAAGCCAATTTTAATTGCATCTTGACTTTCTAACTTTAGAGCCATGCTTCTACCCAGCACTATGGTCTGCTTCTAGAAAATGTGAGATGTGGACAACATATTCCAGCTGTTAAGATTGGGAAGAGTTCTGAATAGTCATGATCATTAAAATTTCTCTTAGGTTTAAAATCTGGACTGGTGTTTGAAAGCAATGCTAATTAATGCTTATTCATAAGGACTGGTGTTTATTTATGGTGACATCTTTTTTTCATGGCCACTTAGCAGTACACATATTTACAATGTTTTCTTGTTCATTTAAAGAGTTTGCCTATTATTTGGAAACCGTTATTTTTAATTAGGAGTCAAGACTTTCCAATTGGATTTATTCATTAGACACTCATGTATATTTTTAAGACATTATAGGGGTGAGTTTAATAAACCAGTATTCAGGAGATCCCACAGTCTCCCTTGGCAGTCTTCCATTTTGGAGGCTTGCCTGCATATTTCTGGGGTAACTGTCTACAACCTCTTCCAGGTGTAGCCATCACAGCTGTGCTTCATGGCTCCCTCTCACACACTTTTTCTGTTGGGTATCTCTGATTGTTAATGTTGTTCTTTCTGCCTGGGAAGTTTCAGAGTCAGCGTTTCCACCTCACATCCCCTGCTTCCCTTACTGTGTGGTACTTCTTTTTCACATTAACAAGGGGAGACGCTCAAAAAGGGCTTCATGTAGTCTGAAGAATACCACTGTGTGGGGTGAGAACTTGAAGCTTTTCACATTGGCATGTGTCTTATGGCCCCCTACTTTTGGAAATCACCTTGTACTCATGGTATAGAAGTATGCCAGGGATTTTCAGAAGAGTAATTCTAATTGTGACAACTTTCCTTACTGTAGTGGGCGAGCCTGGCTGAAATGAAGACTGCTGAAGCCAGGCAGCTGGCGTGTGATGAACTGTTCACAAATGAAGAGGAGGAGTACAGCCTCTATGAAGCCGTCAAATTTCTAATGTTAAACAGAGCCATCGAACTCTATGATGATAAAGAGAAGGGAAAGGAAGTCCCGTTTTTTTCTGTGCTCTTATTTGCTCGAGACACATCAAATGACCCTGGACAGCTGCTAAGGAACCACCTAAACCAGGTGGGACACACTGGTGGCCTTGAACAGGTGAGTTGTGCATTTGAGAGTATTGTATCTCTGTTAGCCATCACATGGGATCTCACACTTTGTAGGCCAGTTCAGGAGCAGCTTTTCTAAGTGCTTCCGGTCCAGCTTCTTGTGAGCTTCCGTTATGTCCTTTACGGTTTCAGTCTTGATTGGGGCTGGAGGGTTTACTTGCATGTCTTACATGTGTGACTTTTGGCAGAAAATCTCAGTTCTTCATTGGTAACCAGAAGGAGTATTCAGTTCCTCACGGCACAAGCCCTTCTCTATAGGGCTGCTCTTGGTGTGGAGGAAGATACACACTCCCACTTACCCCACATTCTGTTTGGTAGAAGCTAGTCACTAAATATATCCCTTACTCAGGGGAGGGAAGTGAAGGTCTCCCTTTTTTAGGGAGGCATGCCAAAGACTTGTGGACATATTTGTTAGTCCCGACCCTCACGTAGTCCCAGGATTGCTTGTGTGAAGTGGTGGATACCGTTAGTTCTCTTGACTCCCTGGGAGGCTAAGATATTTTATAAAGCACTGGGTAGACCCGTTTGAGGTGTTTGCTTCCTCTTGGCTGCTGGAGCCAGTAGAGCCCAGCCTCTGTCAGGTCTGCTTTCATGGAAGCTAAGTTCAGAGTATTGTGCAGACACCTCGTGCAGTAGTGACCCCTAAGCCAAAGGTCAAGTTACCCTACTGGGTTTCACTTTTTGTATCATTTCTTTAAAATAATTAATACTCTGTGTGCATGTGATGAGCTAATCACTAAAGTAACATGAAGACTCTGAATCTAACCTGCTCCCTCTCTACTTGGACTCCTGTGACTAGCTTTTTGGGAAAAGGCCGACGTGCCAGGAAAGATACTTCAAGGAATATAGAGCCAGGTTGGGTTTCTCTTAGTCTTTCTGCCTGATAGAAATCTATGAAATCTATTCAGTTGTTTTGCTTAAGGACTAAGAAAGAGCAAAAGACTGGTGATTACTGCCAGACCAGAAATATTTATGATTACTTGAAATAACTGTTTGTACTCAGAATGTAGGCTGCTTATGTCTCCTGAACTGTAGCAGAGTCTAGTAGGACTTGGTCTTCATGCTAGGCTGAAGTTAGTCTCTCAGGGACCCAGGAAGCTCTGCTGCTATGGTGAATCCTCTTTCAAAATTGCTCTTTTTGAACTATAACTTAAGCACATTAACTCTTCCTATTGAAGCATTGTGATCACCAGTGCAGTCTAGTTCTAGACCATGTTGGAACTCCATAAAGAAACAAAGCCCATTAGCAATCAGGCTTCCTTTACTCAAACCTTAGTAGTCATAGTCTACTTTCTGGCTATAGATCTGCCTATTCTGGACATTCTTAGTAATGTGGTATTTTGGGACTGGCTTTTTAACTTAGCATGTCTTAAGATCCATTGTGTTTTAGAATGTATTGATACTTCATTCCTTTTTATTAGCAGGTAATTTGACATTGTATGGGAATATTGTATTTTACTCATCAGTTTGATGTGTAGTTGGGTAGTTTCTTCTAATTGCTGTGAATATTTATTGACTGTGTGTGTGTGTGTGTGTGTGTGTGTGTGTGTTCATGTATTTCTCTCGGGTATATGTCAAGAGCAGAATTGTTGTGGGCATATGGTAATGTTGTGACATTTTGAGGAACTGCTGTACAGGTCTGGAATGTAGCTCAGTGCCAGAACACTTGCATAGCATGCATGAGGCTCTCCCTGACTTTGATCCCTAGCATCGCCAAATGAAGAAAAAGAGAAGCACCTGCTGTATTTTACATTCCAGCAGCAGTTTATCAGTGCCCCATCTTCCTTGTCTTCCTTCTGCTTTCACTGCCTTTTAAAGTGATGAAGTTCATAGAGTGTAAATTAACCATTTCAGGTCTGATGAATCGACAGTTAGCACATTTTCAGTCCCCATGTTTTTATCACTCCCAAAGAAAACGCTGTATTCATGGGTCCTCATGAGTATGAGTATATACTTATATACATTCTCATGGGAATGCAGTACTATCCCATTATGGCTTTGGTTTGCTTTTCTCTAAGGGCTTATGATTTAATATGGTTATTGATCATTCATGTGTCTTCTTTGGAGAAATGTCTTCCAAGTCCTTCATTCAATTTTAAACTGGTGTTTTATTAATCATTGATTTGGGAGCATTCTTTATATTTCTGAGTATAAGTTTCCTATCAGATATGCACTCCATTCTTTATTACCCCTCCCCTTGATTAGGTTCAAAGGGGAGGAGATAGGTTGCAGCTAAGCCACTGCCGCTCATTGTCTGGGATAATGGATGCAGCTTGGTGTTCGGCCCCATCTTTCCCTGTGGCTCCGCTCAGAACACTCATTTGCTTTTCCTTCCCAGGTTGAAATGTTCCTTCTTGCCTATGCTGTTCGCCACACCATCCAGGTGTACCGGCTGTCCAAGTATAACACCGAGGAGTTCATCACAGTCTATCCTACTGACCCCCCCAAGGACTGGCCAATGGTGACCCTCATAGCTGAGGACGATCGGCACTATAACATCCCTGTCAGAGTGTGTGAGGAGACAAGTCTATGAGAGACCCACAGGTGGACAGCCATGGGATGCAGCGCAGGTGCACACGCAGCTCCTCCTCTGAGGGCCTCAGGTCTGCAGCTCTCCAAGAACCATCTGGGAGAACTCTTGGGCCCCTGGAGCCAAGTTGGACTGTGATGTTCTGAAGACTAGCTTGTAATGAGAACTAGCCAAGTCTTCACTCACTGTTCTCTCTGTTACACAGTGTGATTCACTGGGGGCTTCAGCACGTGCCTTTGGAAGTACAAACTGTGTCTCCATAAGGCAGATGCTTTTGTGTCAGAGGAAACTGTTTGGAAAGGAATATGTCCAATGAAAGTTCTGACGGTAAACTGGTTGTACTTTTTAAGACGGTAGTTTTGTTTTTGATTTTTATTCTTTTTAGGGGGTGGTGGTGATGGGTCTCATTAGTGGTCTTCCTATGAGATATACTTAAGGGATAATATCCTGGAACAGATAGTTACAGTATCTTTTGACAGCTTTGCCTGCTTTTGGAGGGATGGGCAGTGAGTTTATATGCCAGTTAATACTTTTTTAAGTAGATAGTCTCTTAGAAGATTAAGAATTGGGTCCCAGAGTGGATTTTTTGAAGCCTGGAAGAAATACAGGAAAGAATGGGGAGAAGTCTAGACATTGGTTTCTGAGGCTTGGTGCCCTGGCATTGAGATATCCTGTTGGTACATGTGCTGTAGTGTTGAGGTGTGGATTATTATAAGTTCCAATGATTATGATTCTACAGTCAGAACTGCATTTATGTCCACCTGTTTATAGAGGTGGATATCAAAACTGTCACTTAAGTTGATGTGGGGCTGAGCTGGCTGCTGGTCCTACTTTGCCCCTTTCATGAAGATCTCACGAACTGCCAAACCCATGTAACTCATCCTGTGACAAGATGAGAGAGAGCCAACTCTTTGGGATATCAGATAGGCAAGTCAAAGCAGAAGCATGTGGTAAGCAATGCAAAAGTACATTGGAGCTGCTTGGGCAGCCAGGAGGAGGCAGCTGTGCTGGCTACGATAGATCTGTGTGCGTGCCACAAGTCGTGGTCCTGACTTGGGCACGGGTGATTGGGAGAGGTGCTCAGCATGGGTTTCCTTGGGGCCTTTGTTTCCCTCGAGGGCCATAGCCCTTGGTCTTTGTTCATGGGGACTAGGCACATCCCTCTTTAGGATTCCATCTGTAGCACCCAAATTGGCTCAGCATTTGTTGGTGGTGTTATCAGGGTGTGTTGAACTTATTTTATGATAGTTAAGACCCTTAATTTGATCCAGTTTCATATAGATAATAAGCAACTTGTTTTGGGAGGCAGGACAACCCTTTAAAATATAAATTGTCATTTCATTAAAAATCAAGTCTTAAAAAAATACTGTCTTAGGTAAGAAAACTCAGGATATACAAACCAATCAGACCCTTGATGTAGTATTTCTTCCATTGCCTCATGAGTAAAATCACCACATTTTGTTAACTGTTTATTGATTAGAATGCTAGCATCAAATACCATTCTGAATGTATGTGACTATGTTAGGAAGACTCTGTGTTTTCACTGTGAAATGCTATGGTACCCTTGGGTGAAGAGGCACCTAGCAGCCAAGTTAAAATAATAATGGCTTACTGTTGACTTTGACACTTTATTTTATTGTTTGTAATTAAATAGTAGGAAATGCCTGGCATTCATGTTTGAACAATTTTGAAAGCAGAACTTGAAATGTTTAGATAATTCCCAGTGTGAGTGATCTGTGCCCTTTGGGTACCTTTAAGCTGTCCATTGAGCTGACATCACTATAGAATTTTAGTAATGTTCTTGGTAATACTCATGCTTATCTACATTTTAAAGACAATTCTAATCTTAGTGAACTTGAACTGGACTTCTAGGAACATCTTTATATGTAATAGTACTTTCTTGTTCTTGTGTGTGACATTGTTAGATACAGTTTCCCTGTATTATGTCCCATAAAGTTAATGTTGCCTTTTCAGAATATTTTCACATTTTCTCACTCACCTGCACTGGTTGTGGGTGTGTAACACCTGTTGGTTGACACATGTATGTGTCATGATGGCAGCATTAGTGCCTCTAACTTAGAGTTTGATCTGAGATAGTTGCATTTCCTCCTGAACGTGTAAGGAAATTCTCTACCTGCACAGAGAAAAAGCCATCCTGTTTTCCTGTCTAGCCGCTGACACTTTGATTATACTACAGAATATTCAGGAATGTCTGATGAGCTTTTTCTTGAAAGAAAACGACATTGCATGTCGTTTTGTGTATTTTTTTCCTTCCAGTTTTAGGACTTACTAAGTAAAATCTCATACCATATAGATTGATAAAACTTCTGTTGGAAGAACATCTTTGTTTTTCATTTTGTTTTGTTGTTAATTTAGTTGATTGATTTTGACTTTTTGAGACATAGTCATCCCCCAGCTTTCACCTCTTGAGAGCTGTGATTCTAGGTATTGCCACCATGCTAGGTGCATTTGTGAGTTTTTATGTGTTGAAGCTTTTTCCTTTTGATTTCCGAAGTGGCTCTGTGCTGTTCTTCCTGTCCCTTCCACTCACCCACATGTGCTCTCTACCTGAGAACCAGCCGTCTTGTTTTTGTGAAGGTCTTCTAGGTGTTTTTGAGGTGATGTAGCACCAATGATGAACCTCTAATGGTGAATACATGTGCAGGACTGACATACACTTCCTGCTGTGTCTTCTTTTGATGTAAAAGTTTAGTTTTATCAGTTTCCTATCTTTTTTTCTTAAGCATTACTTTGCAGGTATTCCCTGTTGAAGGCTGGAGGATATTTTTAGGAGCATAAACCACTGAGGAATCTTGCTTGTAGGTGTACATAAAATAGATAGCTTTGCTGTAAGATCTGTTGTTTCTTAAAAAAGCAATAACCGCAGTAGAAATAGAAAGCCTCCACTGTGTACTTTTCATCTGAAAGAAACACCAGATCCCCAGTTTGGTAGAGGCGGAGCACAATGTCAATTTACAGTTTTAAGAAAGTCTAGGGAACTGTGAGAGGTGAGCTGAAGGATGAACTGGCTTTAGAATGCACTTTAAAATGATGTATGTCTTAGTTTCTTTTCTTGTTGCTGTAATAAAAAACTGTGACAAGCAACTTAGGAGGAAAAGGTTTTATTTTAGCTCACTGTTCAAGGATCCATCATGGCAGAGAAGTCAGGTGGCAGGACCTTGACATCTACAGGCAGAAACGCAAAGCATGCTGCTGCCTACTCCTTTCTCCATTTATACAGTCCAGGTTCCTAGCCAGGACAAGGTGCCACCATGGTGAATGGATTCTCTTACCTCAGCGAAAGCAATCAAGGCCATCTGTAGGCAAGCCCAAGAGGTTCATGTCCCATGGGCGTCTAGATTCTGTTAAGTTGTCAGTTAACCCTAGCTGCCACACTATATAAAAACAAAAGCAGCAGATGCCCAACAGACCGGTGATTAAATTATAAGAGAATAGAAGAGTTAATGAATAATAACGATATATTCTATCAACTCCTGCCCCCAAAATTTAAGCCTTTTCTTTTAAAGTAAGTATAATATTTAACACTTAACTATTTTAGGAAACCTTTTATTTTATCTCTCAGAGAGATAGGGGGATCTGGCACTTAGCCAAGCAGCAGTTGAATGGATGTGAGTGAAGACATTCATGAGCCGTGAAATCTTCAGAGTCAATGGTTTAGGATTTAGTTCTATGCCCTCTGCTGGTTTTCACAAGTCAGTAACACGTAAGTCAGTACAAGAAAAGGATTTTGAGCTCAAAATATCTAGTCTTGGTCATTATTTTCCTAGTAACCATGGGTGTTTGAGCCTTAATTTGGAACCTCAAAATAAATTTTGTGATTAGCTTTCATTTAGCTACTGGGAATTGCCTTATCTGCAACAAAAATCAATGGTGCTAAAAATATGGTAGTCCTTATGAGAACACAGCAGCCACTGTATTGCTGTGACTTCAGAGTAGCCAAGATGAACTTATGTAAGGAACTCCCTTTCATTTCCATTTGTCTATGAAAGGACACTGGCTTGGTTACCTGCATTTTAGCAGCTCGAGGAAGTTGGTAGCCTAGTCTTAGATTCTACCTGTGGGGAGGGTGTTTTTCTTCCATGGGGATCATCATGACAGGAGATTGCTCTTATGAACTTTGCTGTGCTCTTGTCTACTTGATAGCCAAGTCTGCTCTTTGCACACTGTCATGGCAATGTTGGTTAGATGTTCACTGCCCTGAAAACCATGCCCCCCCTAAGCTGTGGGCAGTTTGGGCTCTTGCTCTCTTATTTCCTACTTGTGAACTTATCTCAGATGCCGGGCACATGGGGGTGAAAGTTTCCTGTCATTTGCCCCTTGTCTTCACTGTTCGAGGCTAAGCCTACTCTGGATCTTTGCTTTTGATCCCTTTAATACACACAGATGCCAAGGATGGTGAAAACAACTAAAAATAAAGTTAGAAAACTCCAAAGCCTGCTTTGTTGCTGTGGTTAAGCATCTGCTTTTAAGGATTGTGGCAGCCTGGGACCTGCGCTTGAACTTCCTAACATCCTGTTGAAGGCCTAGCTCGTGCTGAAGTCAACTCAGACATGTCACTGCTTTTGGGTCAGAGGGGTTAAGATTTGATGTAGTGTTACTGGACAGTGCTGAAGTTAGAAGACATGATGTGATCAGCATAGTGCCTAGAGGTCCAGAGTTTTAGCCATGGATCTGGGTTGAAAAAACAGTTTCACTGCCTACTCTAAGCAAGATGAGTTTGGCTTAGGTAAATAACTGATCCTCCCTAAATCTTTCTTTGTCTTGACCATATGTAGTCTGTCTCATGTAGTCAGAAGTTTTTCCAGTCCTGCCCAGGTCCTGTGTTTCCACAGCCGCTTACAAAATAATTACTCAGAGGCTTGTATTAATTACTAATTGCATGGTCTATGGCAAGCCTCTTGCTAGCTAGCTCTTATATCTTAAATTAACCCAAACTATTAATCTATCTATTGCCACATGTTCTGTGGATTTGCCTGCATCCCATTATGTGTTGCTCCTTGGGTGGCTGGCTCTCATCTCTCCTCTGCCTTTCTCCTTCCTGTCTCTTTCTTGGATTTCCTGCTATAACCTGACTTGCCATAGGCCAGAGCAGCTTCTTTATTAACCAATCACAACAATACATAGTAACAGCATACAGAAAGACATCCCACAGCACTTCCCCTTTTCTGTCTAATCAGAAGGAAGGTTTTAACTTTAACATAGTAAAATTACATATAACAAAACAGTTATCAAGCAAGAATTATAGTTACAATATCTAGTCTATTTGTATTTAGCAAAATTAAAGAAAATGTTCTATCTATCCTATATTTGTGAGTCTAAAGTTTCATATCTAATTTATCTTTTATCATGACCAAGGACAATTATAACTATCTAGTCTTCAACTACATCAAAGACCCCAGAAGGATATAAGTAAACAGGGAGAGCATTGTAAGCAACGTCCAAAAATCTAGAATGAAAGAGACAGCTGGCTGCCTGGACAGTCACCTAAAGTTCCTCTGCAACATTGGGGCATCCATCTTCAGCCTATAGACATAGAATTTTTTTAGCCACTTCTCCCTGTATCCTGTAGAATATTTGGCAGTCTCCTCTGCGAAGCAGGAACCCGAAGAACCATCTTGTCTTGGTTTGGCAAAATGTAGTGGTCATTTTTCAATGGGTACTGCATGTCCAGTCTATACAACATTTTGTCAGTCCAGGCAAGAACAGTTTCTTACCTAAATGGCCAGTTCTGCCAAGAAGAAGATAAACTCCATATGGAGTGTCTTCAGTGTCCATCATCCTCTTTGAAGTAAATCGGTGCTTCCAGGAGCAGATGTGTCTCATTGTCCAGGAAAGTCTAAATTTTTAAAACATTTTAAATGCCATATTCTGTAGACCTTTGAAGTGTTTGAAGATTACCTCCCTAATTGAAATATATCTTTACCTAAGAACTTAACTAACATGACTATAAATTTGATTGTCATAGCTAATTATCTGCATTTCTTAATTATATATCGCAGTTTCAAATGAGCTGCACAAACATAATACCTTAAACAAGAGTAGAAATATACATACAGTATAACAAAATTAACTTTAAATTTGTTGCAATAAACTAAAATCCATAGCAATGTAAAATATTTTAAACAAGTTGTTGCTCTTTAAAAGTAGATTCAATAATCTACCCTTTTTTCCTATAATATCTATATCCTACATTTCTATGTCATATCCTCATTTCTTCTTTTAGAAAGAGATTGCAATTATAGTCAACCCCCTTTAAATAAAAATAAACATTTATAAACAATATTTTGGGAATTTGGGCATAGCTTCTCATACTACTTCCTGCTAGTTGAGGGTGCTAGCAATCTTATGGGGATCCTGAGAAAATTAAGAATTATGGTCAAGTCCTGACTGGAGTAGTCTGTGATGCTGTATTCTCCGAGCCAGTTGCCTTGAACCTGTTTTGGATGTTGAATCATCTGGAGACCTCTCGGGGTCTTCCTTGATCAAACCATATTAGCCTGGAAGCAATCCATAGGTTCTCATCTTCTGTGGAAACAAAAGCAGAATCTCTTATCCAAAGCAATGTATCCTTAGACATAAATTTTGAAGTCAAGATACCTTTAATATATATATATTGGTTTAACTTAGCAGCCTTTTCAATCAAATGTCTTTCTGTGGTTAAAAATCCCAAAGACAACATAATCCAGATTTTCTGTGTAATATCCATCTTTACGTGGCTTATTTTTTATATTATTTTTACTGTCTCTTTAAAAACTTTATTTTTTAAAACAATTTATTTATATAAATGTATATATTCCTTTTTCTTTCTCTTCCAAGCCTATGTACATTTTTACACATACTATAAATAGTCTTATTGTGAATCTCTTGCTTTAAACTGTAGCGTGGCTAGGACTGAAACAGCAGCTTTGGCTGCTGACTCCGCCCATCTCAGCCTCCCAACATGGCGGAGGTAATTCACCACCAGCGCTGGGAGCCATGCTCTCTGACTCTGGGAGGCAGTGGATCGATGCCTCCATCCAGCAGCCTGTAGCCCAGAAACCTTTTCTTTCTTTCTTCCTTCCTTCCTTCCTTTCTTCCTTCCTTCCTTCCTTCCTTCCTTCCTTCCTTCCTTCCTTCCTTCCTTCCTTCCTCTCTCTCTGTCTCTGTCTCTGTCTGTCTCTGTCTCTCTCTCTCTCTCTCTTTTTCTTCAGTCTCAGGTAGTAGTGAGGTCTTCAAGCTGCTGGCATGCCACAGATGTGGAGAAAGATGCCCTCAGCCTGCAAAACAGGCCTCCAATAATAGTCCTTGTCACGTGTTGCTGAGGAAAGACTGCTGTGCACAGAATATCTTTGGTCTGTGCTGACCGTCCTAGTTGCTGGGAATGCATCTGGAAGTGGGATAGCATGAACTTGTGTGGCACTGTCACAGAAAAAAGGCACTGGAAACCAGGGAACAGAGATCTCAATTAGTCAAGCAAGGGACCAATAGGTGCTGTAGTCCTCAGAAGGCATCTCTTAGAGAGCAGTGCCATGTTACTGACAGGAAACAAAACAAACGAACAACAAAACCCCCTTTGTATCTTGAATGAGAGAGTACTCCAACTCATTACTTGGCTCTCTACAGTTGGAATCTGAGGAAGGAGGCAAGAGACAGAGCCAAGATCTTAACTTACGACAAGTACTGCCCCAAGCCAGCCCCACCCCCGGGCCTGGCCAAGGCTTAGCTCACATTCTCTCCTATTGGGGTCCAGTCAGGGACCCTTCTATCCTTCACCCTTTCCCCAGTCCAGGGCCTTTCATTGACAGCTGCCTTGGTATGCTAATGCTTCCTCCTTGTAAGCTCCTCAGAATCCAGTGACACCCAGCAGTCTGATGACGGAGCAGCCTGAAGATGACCCTTTGTCTCCAGCCAGCCTTGTTACTGACATGGCCAGCTCTGAGCCAAATGAAGACGTTTGCCGCTTAGCCCTGTCCTGCTTGGCGTCTGCCAGGCTGGACAGTGCACCGACATGAAGGGACGATCTCGTGAATTCTCTTTTGCTTTTGAGCCCTTATGGACATGAAGTGTCAGTTCAAGCTTTGTAGACACTCAACACCTAGAGTAGAAGGGCCAGCCCAGAAAAGCAACATACTCATCCTAGCAGATTCCAGAACTTTCTCTGTAGTACATGAGGTAAAGCAGTGTATGTGAGTATGCCAATAATGGGTATGCGGGGTGGAGGATACAAAATACCAGTTGGTGACATCCTGGTCCTGAGGACACCTGGGCCTGGATAAAAGACTGTTCTAGAGGCCCACATCTAGCCCGCACCTAGCCTGATGACCCATGTGGTGTAGGGAGAGGACTGACCCCTGCAAGTTGTCCTTTGGTAACACCCCCACTGAAACTGAATACATTTTAAAATAAAACATAAGAATCGCCGGGTAACAGGAGTGGAATTAGCTACACAGTTGCTTGCCTCCCTCCATCCAGTGCTGCCCTTGGTACTGTCAGAAAGGAGAAGTCAGAAGAGGGTACCTGGTTCCCCAGGAGTCCTGAGCTAAGACACAGGAAGGGATGAAGTGAGAGGCATTAGGAGGTAGGACAGGGTTAGTGGGACCTTGATTTTGTGTGTGTGTGTGTGTGTGTGTGTGTGTGTGTGTGTGTGTGTGTGTATGTGTGTGTAGGTGATGCATGAGACTCGTCTAGACAGGGATGTTACAGAAATAGGAGAGTCGTGTAGACTTTCCCTATGGTGCCATTCTTCGAGGAGGGAAACTCCTGCCACCTGGGCCAGTGCATCTCCAAACTGTCTTCAGGGTGGCCAGATACTGAGCTCCCCTTGACTCTAGCCAGATAGGAAGACACATTATGTCCCACTTCCTTGGTGGAAGCAAAGAACATGACTTCTTAGTACTTCAAAATTGCAATGGGCATGATGACCTGTCTATAATCAGCATTTGGAAAGCTGAAGCAGGAGGGTTATGAGTTCTAGGCCATCCTAGGTAAGTTAATGAGACTATCTCAAAACAAAACAATAAAGCAAAGAAAACTCACAGTATAAGCAGAATAGAAGATATAATTAAAAGATAAACAATAAAGAAGAAACCTTGCAGCAAATTAGTAGGATGTTTATAACCATAGGGATTATGGATATGTAATAGTAAAACAATACAGCATGAGGAATATGAGAAAGTCATCTTTTGGGTTATGATGTCAAAGGGCTTTCCCCTCAAAGACTGTGGACCAGACTTCAGATGGCAGGAGTTGGCAGGTTTTCTTCTCAGATCTGAGCAACTTTGGGACTTCCATATCATGAGTAGGGCAGAGAAAAATTGGAGGAGAGTTCAGAGAAGGACTGTCAGTATGCCTAAAGTGGTGGGAAATAAAAAGCATAATGCAGAAAAAATATCTGAAGTAAAGTAGATCATGTTTAACTATGACAGGAAGTTCAGGGGGGAAAAATCTCTTCCTTGGAGATTTTAGCTACTGAGGCAAAGGGCCAAACTTAATATGTAAATTTGAAAAGTGGGGAAACCGTAGTTAAGATTATGAAATCAAGTGACCGGTGAGTGAACAAACCAATGATTAGAATAACAAAATCCAGAAACTACGAAGAACCTAGTTCTACACTGGCACTCAGTCTGCAGTGTGCTGTGAAGCTGAAAGGCTGTAAGCGGGCAAAGCAGCATGTGTGAGGAGTGGTTCCCAGTCTGGATTTCATTAGAGCGGGAAATGTGCATTGCTGGTCGTGTTCCGACCTTAGGAATGAGGCCGCTTTCCCATTGTCAAATTGCATACTGTGTTCTAAAACTGGATCATACATGAAGTGTTGAGGCAGGAAGGAGCCTAGACTGTGAGTGGGCAGATGATCAGAGGCCAGAGAAGGGTGGAAGGCTCTGCTCTGGGCTCCAGGCCTCTAGGTTGGAAGCTGCCCTTCAGGGAGCGAGGGAGGGTGTGCTGATGTGGGACAGAACCTCATGTGTGAGTCCGTCAGGTTTCTGGAGCTCTGACACCTTACCATACCAGCTTTAGATGGTCACTTCAGTAAGAGACCACAAAGCAAAGCAAACTCTGTCATTGAGTACTTGGAACAAGGTACTTGCCTCCAAGACCATATAGATGTGGCACCCCCCCCCCCCCCGGGGTAATGAGCCTGCTTCGTGGTGACATGACAGACACTGTGGAGTGCTAGCTCCTGTGGTGTATACCCTGAATCTGCTCTACGACATGAAGGTGGTATGACCTTCACTTTCAGAAGTTGGTTCATGAAATAGGGGTCTTGGAATTTCACAGCCTTACACCACAGGAACCAGAGTCCCCCTGGCCTAATGTTCTGCAGCTCCAAAGGCTGCCTTTCCTGGACCCATGGTTGGAAACGTGTTTCTGACATTTATAGCAACCACCACTGTGCATGACACTGAATTTCCATGAAGTTATATACTGTATAGCAGCAGATACTGTCTAGGGTGTAGGAATGGGTTCATTTTTTCCTCTGATTAAAGAATTAGAAGGCAGGAGAGTTTGAAAGTCAAAATCAAGGTTTACTCAAAGTGAAAGGACCTGGAGTACCCTCTTGGGGTTCTTTGTCTCCTTAATGAGAGTTTTATTAAAAATGGATCAAATGGAAGCTCGAGGACAATTTTATAAGTTTAAAAAAGAAAACTCCCAGAGCAGGCAAGCTGTAAATCTCAGTGGTTGCCTCCAGGGGAAAGGAGAAGAGAAGGAAGAAAGCCATGCCACACTGCAGCAGGCAGCCACGTGGTGGGGAGAGAGCTTTAGAGAAAAAGCATGGAATCCTGAAGTACTGGAGAAAGCATACTTCGCTTCTTGCCAGTCTTTTAAAGGAGACAGAACAATGGGGAAGTTGTACCTTTTGGAGTAAGAACGCAGCTAAACCCCAAGGCAGCTTAGAGGGACTGTGCTGGGGGCTGGGATTCTGGGAAGTAAAAGTATCTCATGGAAGGTATTTATTTTCCTTATCTCTTAAGCTTGGCTTAAGGTGAGTCTGCCTTGTGGGTGCTCCCACCTTCCTGGTGTGCTCCCAGGTGGTAGACCTGCTGGACTGTGTTCACTCTAACGTGTTGGGTAACTTAGATGTTAGGCTTCTGCCCAGGCCAGAGATTTTATCCTCTTGACCAGAAGAAACAGTGGGACTTTACTGCTGCTGTGTCAGAACCAGTTTTAGCTGGTCTGTCCTCATCTCCTTGTACATCAAGGAACTCTTACTTTGGGTGTAAAAAGACTCCCAGTTCTTGCATGTTGTTTCACTGTATGTATTTGGTTGACGTTTGTTTCTGCAGAAGTGGATGACCATTCTTGCTGGTAAAGTGCACTTGGAGCTACATGACCTTACTGAAAGGAGGTACTATCTGAAAACATTCACTAAATCCATCCATGTGTATCTGGCAGCTATAAAAGTGCATCTCTCCTCAATAGGTTTTGAGAGATTCTGGTTGATTGATTGCAAATGAAGGAGAAAAAATTATCAGTGGACTGGAGAGAGAGCTTAGCGGTTCAGAGGGCTTACCCTGAAATCACGAGGACAAGAGTTCAGATCCCCAGCATCCACTTAACGAGCGATGGGGGTCAGAGACAAGATTGATGGGTCTTGATGGTTTCCAACTTGGGCAACAGAATTTGAGCCCCAGGTTCATAAAGTGACCCCGTTTGTTTGCAGGGAAGCAAGACAATGAATCTGGGCTCCGTATTGTGTGCACAGTTGTGTGAATGCTCACACTAAAGTATACACACTCAAAGACAGGTACTAAATAAAAACCTTAAAAATTTATTACTAAAATTTTTGAAGGCACTAGTTACAATTCTGGAACCACTTGTACTTGGCCGAGAATTTGTTTTCTTTGATGGAGGTGCTTTTCTCAGCAGGGGGCCATATCAGTTAGCAGAGCTAACAACAGACCTTCCATCTTGCGAGGGGAAAAAAAAATGAACTTTCAAGTCTCTTTGTCTTCGCGTTATTTTCCCTTTTGAGATCAGTCAGTAAACTATGCAGTTAGTTGTGTTTCCTGACCTCTAAGTGGAGTTGGGGTTGTTTGGGTTACAGGCCCCTTTCTTTCCTGCTTGGCTTTGGGGTGTTAATTTTAGTGGCTAGCCTTTGAATGAGCAGGCGACCCAGGCTTGCTTTCTTACGGTTTTCTTCAGATTTCCACTACATCCTGTTTCATGTGTGGTTAGATCAGCTGATGAGTCACCTGATGTTTTGCTACTTGGAATGACAAAAATAGAGGCTCAGAAGAACCACACAGAGAAGTCTCTCTCATGGTTTCCAAATACATTGCTCAAAACCATGCTTTTTGATGCTTCAGATGCTTTCTATAAAAAAGAGCCTTGTATAGGGGCTGTGTGGCAAGGCCGACAGAAACCACCGGGTTTGCACAGGTAACCCTGAAGTCACCTGCCTCACCTTCCCAGGTCCTACCAGAGACAGCATTGTACTTCTGGTTCTGAAAGTGTGGGGCGGCATTGAGAACACAGAAGACCCCTGTCCTGATGGTGCCCAGAGGTTCCCTTCTAAGTTCGGCAGTTAGCTCTCTTGCAATACTCTAGGTCTGACACCTGGCTGGTCATCACAAACCAGCACGTAATGTTCTGGTCACACTCTATTGAAAGTTTTACTGAAGCAGGGAAAAAAAAAATCAGTATCAAAAAAACATTTCTCAAGGTAACAATTTAATTACAAGAGGCCAGATGTGAATGTCCTAGCATTCAAGAAGCAGAGAGAGGAGTATCTCTGTGAGTTCCAGGTCATCCTGGTCTACGTAGTGAGTTCCAGGACAGCCAGGGCTACACAGAGAAACCCTGTCTCAAAACAAAAACAAAAACAAAACAACCCCCCCCAAACCTAAAAATAAATAATTACAAGAATATTGGTCTTTCCTATTTTGTAACACATATCTCACTCTCATTTCAGTTTGGGGAGAACGTGGTGAAGCTACAAGAGAGTTCCTTTCCCTCTGCCCATTTCAGAAGAAAATATCCCCAAACAGAATAGGTAGGAGGGTGGGAGAGCTGGGAGCTAGGAGTGTAGCTCAGTGGAGGGCGTGTCTGACTAACCCTGAGACTTATCTCCAGAGCAGGCATACACACACCCACACTCAGGCCTGCACTAAGGGAGCGGTTTAATTCCTTCTTTAAAGATAAGATGGAGTAACCTTTCCCATGATCAGGTGTGTAATTGACTCAGTCCTGCCGGGGCAGAAAGGGGCTGCATTGCAGGGATGTGCCCGGAGTCGGTGGAAGTTGACGTGCTGAAACCACTGCAGGCCAAGTTCACTCCGCCTCCTAACGCAGCTTAAACCAGCAGTAAGTGTTTTCATTTCTGAGGCCCTCCCTCCACGGACATGGCCAAGGAAAGCCATCAGCGAACGCCAAAAACCAGAAGGCCTCAAATGGGAGAGGAGTACCTGTGGTGTGAGAGAAGCCCACCAGGGCAGCAAGGGGTGACTGACCAGCTGTTACCCCCACATGCAAACAAGCGGCCTTTCCAATGAAAGAGTCCTCGGTGGTGAGTTTCCTGCCAGCCGCAAGCCTCAACACTGCCAGGCCCCGCAGTGGCAGGCCTGTCCTGCCGTGAGTCACAGCAATCCTGTTTACTCAGTTCCCGGGTGCCTTAGGATGCCCTGTGTGCCAGGACCCAGTAAACAAGGGCAAAGCAAATGGCAGGTGTGCACTTAGAATGACCCCTTGTCACCCCTCAGGAAGACAGTCCTCCCTACTTCTTCCGAGAGAACCCTTGCTCTAGCAAGGCTGACTTCTCGGTGTTCAGATGGAAACCTGCCTCCGGCCCTTGCAACTTTAGGTTGTAATTGTCTGCAGTTGCTTAACCTTGAGAAAGTCGTACCTGGTCTTCCCGCAGTCCTCGACAAGGGGATTTCACAGGCATGGTCCTTTTCTGTCTCTCAGCTGAGCAAAGTGTTTGAAAACAACACCAGGCCGGTGAAGTAGGCTGCCCTAATGCCTTGGGAAAGCAGAGAAAGTGACCCCTTCCCAAGTCCAGACCCCAAGTCCAGATGATGGAATTCTTGATTTGACCACAACAGCATGGCATCTTGGAATGCTGCCTTAGGATGTCAGGAGACCACACAGGCCCAGAGAAGGTAATGTGTGGAGAAGCCTGCCCTCACCAGAAGATGAAAGTCTGAACAAATCCTGCAGAATTGCAGCTCCATTGCCGAGGCCTGGGCCTGGCACTACATCCTGGGTTTTCAGGGACTTTTTTCATCTTGATCAAGTGAGGTGGCTTTGGACTTAAAGCCACGTGTTTGAACTGCACAATGGAGAGTCACTAGCTGTTCTTTCTCAAATTTAGAGGGAAAGGATTTTGCTTTTGCAATCTGATACTTAAACTCCAACCCCAGAAGCATAAACATAGGCACACGTGTTAAAAAATACTGCTGTTTAATTTTCTAGTCATGTACTTTAAAAAGCCAATACAATTAAGACTTTGAAGTTACCTTTTCAGATCTGCCCCTGAAATCACCGACAAGCACTACGGAAGCACAAAGGACTTGTTTCCATGGTGGGCACGGATGAAGGACATGGGGTATCCAGAGATGGGAATGCAAGCCTGTGTAGCTGACAGTCAACCTTTGCCCTGCCAGTCCTAACATGAGGATTACACAACACTGAAAAAATAAACACAAGAGATCTGCCTTCTCTTTCCATTTTCCTTTGCCCTTCCAACCTTTACTTGTCTGCACAAGGGGCTTATTTTCTCCGTAGGTTGCCCATCATGAAAAAGGGTTCCCTTGGCATCTACAGGCCCATCCATTCATAGACAAAGGGCTTTGTAAGATGGTTGTGACATACAACGGTCACTGGTACAACATACAGAGTGAGCTGTAGGTATGTGGAGCACGTAGGCAATCACTGAATTGTATTAGAGACATTTTATTGAAAATGCGAAAATAGGAAATGTATTATAGCCTAAAATAAATTACATAACATATACAGCATATATTTATATCTTTAAAATATTTGTTTTGTTTAGGTTCTTTCAGTCTAGTTATTTTGACTAAATCAGGAATTTAGTGAACTGTATCCATAATTTTTTTTTTAAAGGAAAAAACCCGCTTTCCAAAACTTAGAAAAATATACTGCACTAAATGGATTTCCAATGCACTATTTCAGGGGTATCACATAGTGACTTTGATACTTGTTTATAAAATGTCTTGCTTTATGGTGTGGAGGGGCGTACCATAGCACACTCAGTTGCCTGTCCTGCAGGGCCGTGACGACAAACGGCAGGAACAAGCAACACATCTACATCAGAAGTTACGAGACAGGAACCTGGCATTAGACTGCTAGATTACGACTTAAAGCTCTGCTCACTGTAAAGAACGAAATGGACAGTTAGAACGCTCCACTTCTCTCGATCTAGTGCCATCTTCAGGGAAGGCGAGTGAAAAGCAAGCCTTCGGGGAAAGTCATGCGGAAGGACGCTGACATTTGGAGGGGCACTTCCGTGACACCCCTGGAAAGTCAGCTCATGTATATACACTGTGGGGAGTGGGGGGGCGGCAACTCAGGGAAACCAGGAAAACAACGCGAGATGCTGATGATCAAGTCCATCTGCGACTCTGATCCGATTTCTACAGGAGATTAAATTTCCTTTCCGCCGGCCCAGTGTGACCCCCAGCTCTTCGTCTGGGAGCAGGGAGACTCTGGGCTGCAGCCTGTGGCTCACTGGTGTGTGTGGTAGATAGTTCATGACTCCAAAGTGGGAAGGGTGTGATGGGCACCAGGTCACATCACTGTTACAGCCACAGTCTTGGGGAGCAAGTCAGAAGAGGCTGAGTTTCATTCAACCTGTTGATTCTTACGAGGCAAACACGGACAGGAAAGAGTCTGACCCGAGAGGCAACGGCACAGCCCAAGTCCTTTGGTTCCAAAGTGGAGATTGTCCAAGGGAGTAGAAACGTCGACCGAGAGGTGGCTCTATCTTTTGGGTTTTTATGAAGCAGGGGCATGAAGTCAGCGGTTCTGTGTTTACAAAGTGACAGTAAAGACCTTTCTTTAGGTCCCCACATCTGTGAGCATACCCAGTATGCTAGAGAATTTATACGAAACCTTTAAATCAAGGCCTCTTTCATAACCAAAAATAAAAATTAAAACTCAGAAGACAACTTGCGGGGAGGAGGAGGAAGAGGAGGAGGAAAGAGATGGAGCTGTTGTCTTGAGCGTCCCTGCACGGCCCCTGGCGGCCTGTGCTTACTCATTTTCCTCCCTCATCTCCACGATGTCCGTCACCTCCTCTGCTGGAGGCATGTCGGTCATGGCTGAGTCTTCCCCCTCGGTGGCTGACTCATTCTCCATCTTCTTTTTCTAGATAAAAGAAGACACGTCAGAGTGGGTGTGTGGACAGGACACACCATAGCAGTACCGTGAGCGGGGATCTAGGGGGTGAGGCCTCCTGACCCAGGATGAATCTAGTTCAATGTATTCCTTTCACTGTGGTTATTTATGGACCTGCTGTGTATCTGGCACACAGTGCTAGGTACTTTGGGGGACCCTGTCCTTCATATCCTTGCTGTCACTCTTTGGAATGTAGCCTTGGATGCCAGCTCCCTACAGCCCTTTCAAATGGAGGCTTTGCTTCTCCCGTGTCCTGCTAAAGCCCCAACCTTGACTCTTACGTTCTAGACTAGTCCTTCCATCTGTCATTGGCTGGTGTCCCCTGTGACAGCTCTGGCTTCACTCTGTCCTGCTCACTGCACGTCCTAATTCCTGGTGGCCTCACTGCCATGCTGCTTTGTCCTTGCAGAAAGGGCCTTCTTGGCAGTCAGTCGTCACTCAGTCATTCCTGGGCCCATGCAGACCTTGTGTTCGCAAAGCTCTGAGCAACAGATCCAAGTGAGAGGACTTCTACTTCCGCCTCTCCCAGGACTTTCTCCTCAGAACCTGGATCCCATCACTGCTCTGCCCATGCTAGTCCTGGCCTTCAGCCGTCTGTATCCTCTCACCCCCCCCTTGTGATTTAAATGGAATGCTCAGCAATTACAACTGCATTCTTCCTTGCTTTTCTTGAGTCCTATTCGCCAGACAGAACTCTGACCTCAGGCTCAAATCTCCAATCTCAGCAGGAAATGCCAATGTGGCTGGGGGCCCACAAGAAGTCCTGTGCTGCAATGCCCACTTCAGGGGGCTGTCCTCTGTGGCAGGGCCTTCCCAGCCTGCTCTCCCAGCCCTTCACTCTTTACTCTCTTGGCTAGCTCAGGCTAGCTCAGGCTTTCACACGCCCTTCTCTGTCTTCTGGCCTTCATCATGGCCCTTTGTCAGGGGCAACTTGGCTTTTTACTTAACTGACCCAAGCAAAAGCAGCCAGAAGAGTTCCCATGACTGTCTCCCAAATTGAATGGGGATTCCTATCAGCTGCCCAACCCCCTTGGTATGCACTTGGCCAACTGGCTTGGCTGTCCTCTAGTATCCCATTCATTGGGTACGTCCCCAAAGCAAACACTTCACTGAACTTCACTCCATCTTAACTGGCTTTCTGAAATCACATTTATAGCCCTCTCCTCTTCAGAGCAAAACAACTCAAAAGAGTTGTCTATACTTAACAGTCTTCAACACTTTCCTTCTGACCCCCACGGCCATGAAGCACATGACCCCTTATCCCCTGAAGTCTACCCTTCACAATGAATTCCATCATCCATCCCTGGGCTCTCCTGATTGCTTCCCTGGGCTCTTCTTACCAGCTTTGATCCTTTGTAACCCCCAGCCTGAAAGCATCGACATGCCAAGATCTGCCCTGGGCTCCTTCCATCTCTGTCTATATCCACTCCCTGGTTAATCTCATCTAGGTGAATAACATGGGGCTTCAGATCCCAGAGAACTTCATAAGAGATCTGAGGAAAGCTGAAGGCAGGGTATTCAAACTTCATGGGGTACATCTATTTCTTTCCTCAGATAAATATACCCCATACAGTTTGAATAACCTGCCTATAGGATGGACTAGCTCTGTGTTTTCAGGTTGAGCATCTCTATAACAGAGTGGGTGTGGTATAGAAGGGGTGAGGTAGCCCAGCAGGATTAGAATGGATTTCCTGAGAGAGAGCTGATAAGGGAAATTATCTGTGAAGGCAGAGAGGTCCTCATTGTCCCCAAAGCTGTGACCATAGGTTCTCACCTGTTTCCTATAGACATAGCACGCAGCGATGGCAACCATGGTAGATTCTCCTACAAACCCCGCTAGAAGGGAGCCCACACCTAGTGTGGCTCCATGTACCCTGGAAATGAGAACACAGAGACATTTTGTCTGTTAAAACCAAGTCATGACATGATCAAGTTGATGACAAACTCAACTGCTACTGCTTAAAACCAGGACTCTCACAGAGCAGTGAGGGGCAGAGCAATGGTATCCTCCATCCACTGGGTTCAGGACAGTACCTAACAGTCACCCACCTTCGTGGTGGACCCCTGTGACTCAGGGCGGAGCTGTCAGCTCCTAGTCCATTGGTATCATCTCAGGCCTAGAGACCAGTCTGTGTCCCCATCACTAGAGAAAAAGAGTTCTGAGGGCGGGGCCTCCCTCCCTCCCATGGGTTTGCACATTCCTCACCACAGGAAGTGAGCCTTGAGCATCACCTGTGTCCAGGCTAGTGTAGATCTCAAGGCACTCTGGTGCAGGCAGACAGAGCACCCTGAACTACTCGCTCTAATATGATTGGGGATTTCAGTTGGTTATGCAGGCTTTAATCCTCTAGACAGAAGACTTCAGTGGCAGAGGACCCGCAGTCACATAGCTATGCCAAACGCCGCAAACACATACCCCAGGTAAGGCAGGACCACGAGGCTGGTGATGAGGACGATGATCCGCAGTACTGAGCTGGGTGCCAGGACGAAGGTTTTCTTCAGTGTCATCAACCATCCAGTGAGATGGGCCCTCACAGTCACTGCCGAGGAGAGGACTTGTCAGCTGTGGGGCTTGCTACCACCCCGCTTCATCCCACCCTCTGCTGCGGGCCCAGGAGAGCAACTCTAAAAGCTGATGGCTGGCAGGAACTCCCAGCCACGCTGCTGTGACTCAGGCCTGGTCACTCGTCTTCCTACTTTGGAGCCTAGCTGGGGTCAGGCCCCTTTCCTACCCAGCTTCCTGCCTCCTCGGTCCCGCGTCTAGGTGACCAGCTGTAGGCAGCTGCCTTGCTCCGCCGGCATCACTGTTGTTCTGGCAGGCCTGGCTATTCCCAGGATGGCCTAGCCCAGTCCTGCTCCTCTTCCCCCAGTCTAGTTCTGACCACCCCCTGTAGGGGGATAGATTCTAGAAAAGAGGCAACGCTGATGCTGGGTGAGCAGAAAAGCTGGGAGCAGAAGCTGTCACTATTGTCCGAGAGGACAGAGGGGACAGGAACAGTGGAGAGAGGAGAATGACCTTGTCCCCATCTCCCACTATGCCTTCTTGGGCCGGACTACCCCACCCTTGGCCGTTTTCCTTTCTGCCTCCTGTCATAGTGCCACTGCTCACTCATTCTGTTGCTACCGCACAATGGCACCGCACAATGGCACTGCACAATGGCACCGCACAATGGCACCGCACAATGGCACTGCACAATGGCACCGCACAATGGCACCGCACAATGGCACCGCACAATGGCACTGCACAATGGCACCGCACAATGGCACTGCACAATGGCACCGCACAATGGCTGGCACCGCACAATGGCTGGCACCGCACAATGGCACCGCACAATGGCACTGCACAATGGCACCGCACGTATTATTTCCCACACCCACTCTTGGGCATCCAGACTGACTGTGAAGGAAGGCCCAGGTGGACAGTGCGTGCACAGCTGAAAGGCGCAGCTGTGTAGAACACAGACCTTGGCGCTGGTTGGGAAGAAGAGCCCTGACCCCCTCTAGGCAACGCCAGCAAAGTCTCCTGGAGAAGATACGCTTACTCTCGGGTAACTCTAACTCCAGGACTGGTCTGTGTGATGAAGAACCTGCCGTTTTTTTCTTTTCTCCTTCTTGTAGCGCTGAGGGTTGAACCCAGGGTCTCAACATGCTAGGAAAGTACTCTACCACTGAGCATCATTCACAACTTTTCGGTCTTCCTGGTCTAACAGTGCATTCTGCCTTCCACAGGGTAAACAACGAAAAATGGATGAGGCTCATTTTCTTCTCTTAAGGGAAAGATAGCTCCGCTTCAGTTTGGCCAAGGGAGAGGGCAAGGGTCATAATGGGTGCGGATCTGGTGCCCAACCTCACACTGCTAAGAACCATTGGGGCCTGATAGCTGTTGAGCTTTTCATCTTACAAGAAGGCAGCAGAGTTGAGACCGAAGGCCACCAAGAAGGGCTCACCCCGACCCAGGAGACCGCCTGGTCCCCGCTGTGCTTGTTTGGGTCACCATGAGGGAAAGTGGACTGCACGTGTCTGGATCCCCCACTGTAGCCTTCTCCAGCTGCCATCAGCTTCCTAAAGCTTGCTCAGCCAGTCCATACAACGCAGCCCCAAGCTGTCTTGTGTCAATCCCTTCACTCCTGTCCCAGCTCAGAAGGCGGCAGCCTGAAGAACTGGCCTCCAGAGGTTCCGGGGCCTCGGCACGGGCTGCTTGTTGCCCAACATGGGGCTAGATGGCATGCCCTTGGCCCTGCTCATATCTTTTTTTGTTTTTAAATGGATTTCCGCCCCCCCCCCCCCCCATACTTCTGATTGTGGTTTCTACTCTCCAAACTCCTCCTGGATCTTCTCCACCCTCCCAAAACCTTTCTTTCTCTAAAAAATAATAATAATAAATGAAATAAGAAAATGAAAACGAGCAAACTAGAATAGGACAAAACAGACTAAAACACACACACACACACACACACACACACACACACACACACACACACACAAGAAAAGAAAAAAAAGGGAAAAAAAAAGATGACAGTTTTTCTTTTTTTTTTTTTTTTGGTTTTGGTTTTTCGAGACAGGGTTTCTCTGTGTAGCTTTGCGCCTTTCCTGGGACTCACTTGGTAGCCCAGGCTGGCCTCGAACTCACAGAGATTCGCCTGGCTCTGCCTCCCAAGTGCTGGGATTAAAGGCGTGCGCCACCACCGCCTGGTTTTTCTTAAGTGTGGACTTTTTACTCTGGCTTCCACCTTAACAGTTCAGAGGAGTCCTTTATCTCCTCCCTCCCTCCTGTCCCGTGTGCCTGCCTTTTGCTGTGGATTAAACCTAGCATGCGGCTCCACTCCCAGCTTTGTATATTTTTTGACTAGTTGCCATGCATTCAGTATAGCGTTTCAAAGAGCAGAAGCAAATGTACAAAGGTCTCCCTCTCAGTAACTGATTGCTGAGGCTTTGTCCTTGCTTCTCACAGGTTGCTGGGTCAGCAGATGACCTTTAGAGACAGAATATACTTATGGAGCGCAGATAAACAATTGCGATAGCAATAGCTGCTTCCTGATCACTCGGCCCACAGCCTGCTTTTCCCGCGCATCAGCTCAGGCACCCTCACAACACTGAGTCAGCTTTCCTCTGCTCTAAGTTTGACGTCACTGTTGGCCAAGAGCCATTTGGACCTTGTCTTCTTTTCTGAGTGTCTTTTTCTTTCTCAGCTCATCTTCAGGTTTTTAGCAGTAAGCTCATTCATTTTACTTTTCTTTTAACTCTGAAGATTATCCTACTGTAAAACTGGTTCTCTGGTGTATGCTCTATGGGCTGTAATTCACGCACAGATTTGAGGAACCCCAATAATCAAGACAGAGGACAGGTCAACTGTTCCTCACAAATTCCACCCACTGCCCTTATGGTTCTACTTCCTTTAATTGTGTTTGGAGCTTAGAAAAAGTAAGCTGTGCTGTTTGGGTCATTTGTAGGGTGGTTAGCCTGCTGGCTGGTGTCTTTGCATCCCTCCTAGCGCAGAGCGAAGTAATTATACTTTCGCTAGTGACGTGATTCCACTGGGCAGGAGGATAAAGTGGAAACGTTCATCCCCTGCTCCTTACCTGGTACTGGAAAGAAGGAGAAGATGCGCAGAGGAATGACGCAGAGTTCTGCGAAGGCGAAGTCTACTCCAATGATGTCTATCAAAATCTTCTCAGAGACGTTGGGGGTCCAGAACATTACAAAGCAGAGCTGGAGGGTGGAGCAGGACAGCATTGAACACAGTTGTGAGGAGAAGGCATACACAAGTGAAGTGAAAAGGTCAGGTCTGACACGGTCCCTAAGTGTTCCACAAGATGGTGAACATGCTCATTGGGCATCTAGCTGGTATTCCAGGCTTGCAGCTACACATTCCTGCCTTGCTGTCACCTGCCAGTGGGGGGCACTGGTCCATTTGCTGCATGTACCCCATAGGGATAGCCTGTGTGGCACATCCACTGTAGGTGACATCTGAATGGGTAACTGGACTAGGAAAGGAGACCACCTTGCTTTCACTGAGGCTTAGCCAGGGTCTTCCATGGCTCACTCAGTCAGTTCTGGGAGGACATGTCCATTAAAACAACATTTACAGCCTTAGCAAAATACTAGACTGTGATCTGAAAGTGTTCGGATGGTATCTGCCACACAGACATGCAGAGTCATCTGAAACCTGCTAATTTTTCATGTTACAAGGGTAAAGGAAGGAACAGCAACCACAGACTCTGGAATGCTGGGAAAGCAAATGGGCAGGTATGAAAATTTAGCTAACTCCAGAAAATGGAACCCAATCTAACAGAAATGCAGAACTCACTTTCCACTTCCCTTCCCCTCAGATTAGGAAGTGGGGAAGCATGGCCATGGGAGGCTGGCTGAAATCAGCTGTGAGCAGTTCATACACTGTCCTTCTGGATGGCTTGGGATTGTTTCCCTTAAGTTATCAGAGCAGATTAGTCTCTGGGTAAGAAGAAATGGTGCCTCATGTGGCTGAGGGCACAGTTCTGGGGACTCCAGGCAGGGGACCTGCCTTTTCTTCAGCTCACAGAAAGCAGTTGAGACCCACAGATAGGAAACCAGAGCAGCTTCTCATTGGCCTAAGAAAGACCTGGCGTTCTGAAGGTTTCAGACTCCCTAAGAAGCAGTCTCAGCAATGAGACTCACACAGGTGACATCTTAGCCCTGTGTTCACAGTCACAGCTTCCAGGCAGCTGTCAGTACCCTACTTAGACACATGAACACACAACCAGGGGTCCCTAGACTTTGGTAATGGCCTCAAAGTCAAAACAAAAAGAAAATTAAGACAATGTAGGAAGAAGAAAAAAAATAAAACAACAAAAACCCTTTCTATCTCACTGACATTCTCAGAGAGCTGGGGGAAGAGATGGTACCCATGGATCAAGAACAGAATGGAAATGATCTAGAAGACAATCATGCAACAAGAAAGAGCCAAGGATTAGGAGGATAAGCATAGAAATGAAAAGGGTATTAGCTGAACACGGAGTCAGAAGTTAGCCACAAAGACAGAGCTGAAGAATAAAGGGAGAGTGAGACTAGATTGTGTGTGTGTGTGTGTGTTAAAACAAGTCTAGTATTCTGATACCAGAAGCTCCAGAGAGAGGGCAGAGCGAACCTTTCAGAGCTGGGAGAGGGATTTCAGGATGGAGAGAAACTACCTTTGGGAGGCAGAGAGCCAGCAGGGCACATCAGCATCAGTGCTGGGCACATCAGCATCAGCGCTGGGCACATCAGCATCAGTGCTGGGCACTTCAGCATCAGTGCTGGGCACATCAGCATCAGCGCTGGGCACATCAGCATCAGCGCTGGGCACTTCAGTATCAGTGCTGGGCACATCAGCATCAGTGCTGGGCACAGAGCAGACAAAGCTCACAGCGCCGGGAGCCATAAGACCTGCGGGGACAGGTTTCAAGGGAAGGTGATTTCTCTCCTAGAACTCCCAACCAAACTGTGACTGAGTGAGCCTTGAAAGAAAGACCACTTCCCTACTCAAGACCTCACAACAGTCACCTTCTGTATTAGCTACTTGTCTTAGCTCCGGCCAAACACCTTAAGAGCACCTTCAGGGCAGCCTTATCTTAGTTCTGTTGGAGAGGTAGACCATTACTGTGGGGGAGGCATGAGGGTAGAAGTGGGAGGCAGCTGATCGCATGGCAGGAAGTAGAGAGAGATGAATGTTCATGCTCAGCTTGCTTTCTCCTTTGCAGTTCATCCAGGGACCCCTCAGCCCATGGGATGGCACCACACACATTTAGGGTGGGTCTTGTCGCCTCAACTAATGATGTGGAAAATCCCTCACAGGCAGGTGCGGAGGTTTGTCTTCAGGGATGATTCTAGATTCTGCTAGGTTGACAGTGTTAACCATCACACCTTTCAGACACACATCCCCAGCATGTTCTTAGGGAATTGTCTGTTAAATCAGGGGAGTCAGGGAAAGAAAGAGGAAAAACAGAGAAGATCGGGGAAACTGCCAGGTGGACAGGTCATCCAGTTATACTACCAGTGAGACCTAAGAAACCTGCGGAGTCAGAATGCACTATAAGAGATATATATACAGAGAGAGAATGTGGAACTAAACAAAGGTTAAGAACACAGCTAATAAAAATGATAAGACAATTATTAACTGTTTAAGATTTAGGAGTTGGCTATTATAATTCATCAAAAGAATTTCCCGTAGTATAGGTCAATACAGTTGCAATCCACCCGAAGGATACGTGGGGTTGGTTTGGGGGGCATGCCTTTAGGAGCAGGGGAGGGGACAGGGATGGAAAGAGAATGAATAGGCAGCGGGCTAAGCCTAATAGAATCAACTTTACATTTTATGCTGATTTAATTTAGAAATGTAATGATAGAACTTGGGAGGATAATGTTCAAACCATGCCATTTCCATCAAATATTTATTTCCTTTCCCTAAAATACAAGCAAGTCTTGTCTAAAATAAAACTGAATACATTAGAAAATGAGTTGCAGTCATGTGAAAACAGAACATGGAAATCTCAGAACAGGACATCATCATTTACACTTGGGTAACTTAAGTCTCATGGAATTAGGCTGGCCACAGTGACACATTAAGTGTAAATTATCTGTAAATGTTTTCCTTACATGTGATGGGTCCCCCCCCCCCAACTCCGTTCATCAGCATCTGGGAGCATATTCAATTGGTTTACAGCAGCAGGTGTGCTACCCTTAATCAGAGGGAAGGATTCACACCCATTCCCACTCCCTCAGATAGAGCAACTTGGAGCTTGGGGACTTTATTACCTGAGTACCATGGAAAGTGGCCTGCCACCTTTCCCCAGTGCTGGCTCAAATAGTGTGACATCACTCATGCCTACAGCCCAGGCACAGCAGCAATTTCAAGTAACAACGTGCGAACAGCACGGAGTATGGTGCTGGAGACAATTTATCTCCCGATCTATATCACATCCCACAAACAGATGAAAGATCCCTCTTTCAGGGCTGTTTTATGGTGGGCCCTAAATATTTTCCACAGCAGTAAAGCTATAAACCACCCCTCCAGTCTGCCATGGATCTGTGCATTGGATTTTTCCTAAATGAGCCATTCTGTTTCCTTAGCGGGTAGAATGTGACACACAGGCCATATTCTGCTCAAAACTCAGGCTTCCCAGAGAATCATTAGTGCGCTTTGTTCTGTAGCGAGAGATGATCTGAACAGGAGATAGTGCCTCAGACACAAGTTGCAATCTCTGTGGGTTTTGCAAAATCATTGTAAAGTAGCTTCTAAGTCACAACACAGCAAAGCAAAGGAGGGTGTTATTGCATGTCAGAAGTGTGGTGGGAGCACGCTTATGCCCCAAGTGGCTAATTCCTCCCTCTGGCCTTCCCACGTGGATGATGCTCCCTTGAAGTCTTTCCTGTCTTGTAGGAAGCGATCTGCTCTCTAGGGGGAGGGCAGTTAAGAAGGGGGCAGATAGGGAGCATGCCCCTGGTGTTGTCAACCACACACACACACACATGCAGGGTCTAGCTCTTTGTCTTTTAGGAAGATTGAAATCAAAAGCTACTGCTCCACCCAGCAGAAGCCATCAAAGGGCAGGAGCCCTACATTTGGGAGGCCTCTTTCTCCCTTTCCATGAAGTCTCTGAAGGCAGAAACTTTAGGCTTCTAGTAAAGAAAAACGGTATGTTGCCTTTCAGTCTTCCACAAGAGAACATTTGCTGCAGTCTCCAGAAAAGGACATGCAAACCACGTAGGAGCAGAAGGACATTTGCTAAAAGCTACGATGCCTACATGGAGGCCATGTCCTAGCATGATAATTAGAGCCAGTGTTTGAGAAAACAAGACTTGGGAGCTGCCTCTGCAGGGGGTATTTTAGGAATACTACTGAGTTCACCTAGTGTAGTCTTAACTCAGAACATGTCCTCCTGGTTGACCACGACATGCTGTGTTCTTCAAATATTTGCAGAGGCCAGTGACATTGACTTTTCCAAACCAGAATGAAAACCTAACAAACTACTGACAATGGGCATGATTTGTGCCCTGGAGCAGCTGCGGGGTGGATTTTCTGCTGCAGAATTTGCTGTCCATATCATCTCATTAGGAAGGAGCCTTCAAAATAGAGCAGCCCAACTGGTGCCCAGATCTTGAGTTTTCTATTTATTGTCCAACCAAAGGACCCAGAGCTCCTTAGGGAAATAACCCAGTCGAGAACCAGAGCTAGGAATATGCAAGACTATCACCATCCAGGAAGGTCTATAGTGCTAGGAAGTAAGGAAGTGCCCAGAAAGCAAAACAATAGTGGGACATGTCAAGTGGACATGTCAAGTGGACATTAGAGCCACTGGATTTCCCCACAGCCAAGACAGGGAATATGAGCAACACAATCAAACAGCCTTGATACAACCCCAAGCATACACTGAGCATCCCAAAGCCCATGCTGAGAGAAACAGACAAATAGGGGAGAGAGCACACTTTCCGGCTGACCAAGAACAAATCCTGTCAAAGCACACAGAAAGGGAGAGAACCGCCACACAGCATTACTGGGTCACGTGATCAAAGTCAAGGTCAACAATGGTGAAGTTTCATTAACAGGATTTGAGAAGCCAGCTGTTTTCCATTGGCATTTCAATTCGGAACACACAAAGCTTCTGTGGGTAAGAGAGAGGTGCATCCATTGTTGGGTGTCCTGAGCCCTCTGCTCCACAGACAGTGTTGCACAGTGATCTGGCTTTTGAATTTCCTTAAACTGATGGTTCTGCATTTGAGAAATTCACAAAGTTTTCTCCATGGCCTAATAACTAGAATTAGCAGTCAAGGAGAAATTCTGATTTCCTGAAGTTAGAAAGAAGTAAAATGCATACAGCTGTCCTGAATTAAAATGCCTGGTCCAGGGCATCATTGTTATTTAGAGCATTTACTAGAAAGAACAGATGTGCAACTGGGTTGAACTCCCCCACTGGGAGGCCAGTGCTTAAAGACACGGATCAGGAGTTCAGCTCGGTAATGAGGTGTTAGCAGTAACTAGTACCGAGTCCCAGCCGCCCGGGGTGAATTCCAACCACTCTTTCTTAGTATTTTGCTTCCAGGTGAAAATGCCTCAGCTCCTTCATTTTCTAGATGGGATGGTACCCGCCTTTACAGGACTGCTGTGAACACCACCCTCCTTAGAGGGCCTGTGTGCTGAGTTGGGATTGGTTCATACTGACATAAAGGTTTAACCCAGAAAGGCAGTCAACGCTGGCTTCCTTCAGTGAGAAAGTCCGGCTGTGGACGCAGTGCTTCCGTGTGGCTGGATACCCTTAGGTCATCCCTGTCTGCTTCTACTGATCCAAGTGGCTTCCTGGGACTCCAACAAACATCACTAGTGGATCCTACTCATTTAGATATGTTGGGGTCAGGATTGACTTCATTTCCCTGCTTGTATTTGCCCACAGTTTCCCCAAAGAATATTGATGAGAAAGGGTGGTAGAATTTGGCTAGGCAGTTAAGAGTAAAAAGACCCCCAAAGAAAAGTGGCCACTTTCTTTCTTAGCCTCCTAGCTGGAGCCCAGAGATGCCAGAAAAGGAAGGTCAAAGCCAAAAACCGTCCTTGGTTCTGTCGTGGCCTTGAGGCTTTGAGAAGCCAGTAAGGGGTCGGCTGTTTCCTTAGCTTTTTCCCTGAAGGAGCACTCTTGCCAGGAAGACACACTCAGGCCACAGCCGCGGCTGCAAGGAACTGGACTGACAACGCTTCCCTTCCCTTCCCCTCCATCAGTGAAGCATTATGACTCCACAGCTGTGTGGCTAAGGGCCCGCCCCTCCCTCGGACCCTCCGGTACAGCTGTCTTCTTCCTCTCTTAAGCCCCCTCAAGTAAAGTAATTCTTCCTGAAATTACCCCCTGTGGCCTGCAAAATTTCATTGCTCAGATTCACAAGACAAGAAGCCAGGGTGGCTCTGGTGGCCACTGAGCTTCCGGGATCCTCACCCCTCAAACTATACACAACAGAAGCTAAGAGATGCTCCCTCTAGTTCAAAGACACCCTGGTATCATCCCCCACTTCCCCGCCAACCAGAAACAGTTTTAAATAAAACAGATCCCTGTTTATATCTTTGCAGAAAAATGGGTCTTCGTGCATATTTTGTCAGGGACACGAGAAGTCATGTTTGGGAGGGAGGAGACGTCCAAAGGAAGCCGAGGGCTCAGCTTCAGCAGCCAATGTCTCGTGTGCACATCTCAGTTCTGAAGGAGAAAGTCATGATGTCTTGCCAGCGTGGAAATGTCTAGTAACAGTAGCATGTAGTAATGGGTAGGACTGCCTCATGGGGATGAGCACCATGGAAGGACGGGGCAAGGCTGGAGTGACTACCACATCCCAGGGAACTGCTAAGCACCTGCTGAAGGGCGACTTCATGAAAAACCACAAGAGACAGCACCTGAAAAGGACAGAGGGAGGTGGCGGCTTTGGGACAGGCACTCCACGGGGAAGGAGAAGGACACAGGTGGGGAACCCTGTAAGGTCAGGCTGGCCAAGTGTCGGCCCGCTGAATACAGCAGCCGGTCATACGCATCCCGGAAACACCTTGGGTTTCTGTGCTGGAGAGCTGGAAAAAGCATAGGATAAGATGCTGACGTTGCACCTGATAGTCTCCGTCCGGCCTGCTGGCCATCACAGGTATTCCACATCTGTCGTGAATAACTGGTGAAGACGTGGATGCTACCATTTCCTTTTCAAGCGTATTCATGGTAAAAAAAATAATAATAATAATAAAATAAAAATAAGCATCTTCGGATGGAGTTTTATAATCCCTGTTTTTCTATAGAGTAAGAAGACGAAAACCATTCCTCTGACTGAGGTTTGATGAGACAGTCAAAAGCACGTTCTTGGAGACATCCTTGGGTCGTCACACAGTACTACATGGAGGAAAGACTAATGTCTAACATGTCTAACAGCAGGGGGCGCCATGCACCAAGCACAGAGAGGGTACTGGGTGCCACACACCTGCCTGCTCCACGGGCTGTTATCTACAGCACGTTTGATTCCAGTTCTTACCAGAGCTGAAGGATGTCCAGAAAGTTCCACACCTTAGCTTCAGTGTAGCTTTTTCTTGCTGACTTAAGAATCAACTCAGAATTTGAGGCTTGGGGGAGGGGCAGAGTGCACACAGACTCAGTTCAGCCAAACAAGAGTTCTATCATTGGGGGTGTGGTGCAACCTTGGGAATGTACCTCTCTGTAGCAGCACAGTGGACAAGATGGTAACTTTAGATTATGTGTCGTTTACTACACTTAAGATGTTTTCTTAGGGGCTAGGGAAATGGATCAGTGGGTAGAGCTCCTGCTGTGTGAGCCTGGGGACCAGAGTTAGATAACGGCACCCACCTATAGATGGGGATGCCTGTTGGCTACCTGGAATCTCAACACTTGGGAGGCAAAGACAGGGGATCTCTGGTAAAAGCTGCCTGACTAGACTGGCTGGAAATGGCCAGCTCCAGCCCAGCAGGAGATACTGCCTCAAAAAATAAAGTAGCCCGTGGTGGTGGCACATGACTAATCCTAGCACTCAGGAGGCAGAGGCCGTGGGTGGATCTTTGTGAGTTTGAGGCCAGCCTGCACTACAAAGTAAGTTCCAGGACAACCAGGGCTACATAATGAAACCTAATCTCAAAAACAACAAAGAAAGAAAGAAACACAAAACCTTTGGAGTTGGAGAGTTGGCTCAATGGTTAACGCACCAGCTCCCCTTTCAGAGGATAATATTAAAATAAAAATTATCTAAAAACTATAAAGTGGAGAGCAATCGAGCAAGACATTTGACATCAACTCCACGTGAACACACACACACACATGTATCTGCATATACCTGTGCCCCCACACATACACACACACAGAGTACATATACGTAAATGCCATCAAATTTAGAGAGAAAGGAAAAAAAAAGTTCAAAAAATTGAAACTGTTTCGTAACAGCATAGCAATCTTGACGTCTGTTTTTTCATATAGCACATGTGGATATTCACCGTCTATTATGAAGAGGGCTTGGGGACGCATTTTAATTATTTAACATTTTCTGAATCTCTCCCACAAATCAATCTCCCAAACCTGCAAGGGGTGCGGAATTAAAAAGCGTGGAGGGGAGGGAAACAGTTCTGTGGGAACAAACTCTGCTCAGTTACCTCAGGCCGAGAGCTTTCCATGTGATCTCACATAGTCCCCATCCAATGCTGGACCGGCGCCGCTATCACACCCTGTGACGGGGGAATCAGCCCCCCATCCCGCCCCTTTCCAGGATGCCCTAAGGCACTGGAAAGAACCCCGTCCGGTGCCTTGGTATGAGAGAGCTGCAACCTCTGTTCCTTTACCTTCTGCCCCATCATTCCTGCCCCTGTGCACAAGGGAGTCATTTTCTTCAGCGGGGATAATGGGAACAATGAGGCAGCGGTCTCCGCCTCACGGTGCGGGGGAGGGGCGGACAGCAGAAACAAAGGCTGACACAGGCAGCCTTTGTTCTAGACAAAGGGTCAGCATGGTACCAAGGCTGGGACAGGCCCCAGCATCGCCCGGGGACAGCTGAGTGACAGCTGCACAGTGGGGCAGTTTAGCAACCAAGGGGTAAGACCGGGTCATGCCTAGGAGCTCCACCAAAAACACAACCACGGGAAGGGAATGGTTTCGAATCTTTCACAGCCTGGGTGTTGCCATTGTCTAGTCGGGAACAATGGGATGCTACCAGACAGGAGGTGGTCCTGATGTGACCAGCATATAGAGGACGCTACCTACTGAGCCAAAGACAGAAGACAAAATGGGGAGTCATTGAATTATGGTCAATTGCTCTGAGACGGGGACGCTGAAGACATGAGATGCTGTGCAGACCCTGATCCCAGCTTCTGACTCCTAACCTGGGCATTTTGGTCCTAGTGCCTCTCTATCTACCCGTGGTGTGTGACTCAGGCGCACAGGCAGACCTCAGGAGCAGGTGGCTGCCTAGTTCTCCTAGGGAATCAGATACTGTGGATATCAACATGGAGATGACCTTGCTACCTTTCAAAGGTGGAGGCCAATTGGGGGTGCAGAGGCAGAGCTCCTACATCTTTTTTTTTTTTTGTTGTTGTTTTTTTGTTTTGTTTTGTTTTTGTTTTTCAAGACAGGGTTTCTCTGTGTAGCTTTGCACCTTTCCTGGAACTCACTTGGTAGCCCAGGCTGGCCTCGAACTCACAGAGATTCACCTGGCTCTGCCTCCTGAGTGCTGGGATTAAAGGCGTACGCCACCAACGCCCGGCGAATTCAGTTACTTTTAAACCCCATGCTGTAAGACTTTTACGCAAATGTCTGACCCTCCTCACCCAGTAATCCCCCTGCTTCACTCTAGGAAGCTGATGACTTGGAGCAGTGACCTATTTCCTGTTCCTCCTTCACTTCCTGTGCACCAATTCTTTCCAAACCAGCCAAGTGAATACGATTGTGTGAGTTCCTCCCCCCACTCTACCCCCCCCCCCCCCCCCCAGCCAATGGAGGAAAAGGCTCAGCCAGCACCTGAGTTAGAACAGAAACCAGGCGCACTTCCTGCCCTGGTGTGTGTTTGCTCTTCCCCAGCTCACTGTCTTGATCAAGATCGAGTTTGCCTCGTCCAGACTCTGCAATTGGAGTGGTCATCTCTTTCTTTGCGACCCTGAGCTTATTTACAACAATACCACGTCTGTTACCTTCTTTCCTTTCATATGAGCTCCTTTTTATCCTCCAGGGACACACCCCAGGAACCTTGGGGGATGTGTAAAACCATACTTAGTACCAAACCCTACATACACCGATTTTTCCTGTGCCTATATACCTCACGTAGAGTTCAACTTATAAATAAAAAAGCAGGCGATTAACAACTAATAAACAGGATAGTCTGGCCTATTGCAATAACACTAACTGTTGTGTCATGGTGTCCTGACGATACTTAGGTCAGGGTGGCCTCTCTCAAAATACCTCACTGTACTGTGCTCACCCCTCCTGTGATGCTGTGGGATAGTACCAGTGTGGTAAGATCAGTGGAGGGGAACGACACAGGCCTGTGACACAGAACTACAATAATTCAAGAATATGGCATGTACGAAATCACTGTGATGTGATCTGCCAAGAGCATTCAACCTCACACGTGACAAGACCACTACTAAGCGATCGTCTAGCATGGCCACGCATTGCTACAATCAAATGCTAGAGAGATCACACTCAAAGGGAGGAAAGGCTTATTTTGGACGCCGCTCCAGAGGTTTCAGTCTATCACAGCTGGGGAGGTGTGGCAGGAAGAGCAACTCCCATCACAGGGGCCAGGAAGCCGAGAGAAGACCCATATGCACTGGAGATTTCCCCCTTTCATTCCACCTGGGGTCCCAGCCCATGTCACGGTGCTGCCTAGACCCAGGACAGGTCTTCCTCCCTCCCTTCCCCTCTGGAGAAACGCTCTCAGACACACCCAGAGGTGTGTTGTAATAATCACCCAGGTGTCTCTCAAGCTACTGAAGCTGACATGGTTAACCTTGGCAGTGACTAACATGCCTGTAACGCATGCAGAGTGGTAACACCGGACAAAGGGTAGATTCACGTCCTAGGCAGGAATGAACAAGACGGCATGGGATTTCGTTATGCTACTCAGAATCGTAGTTATAAACTCTCTGGAACTTTCCATATCATATTTTGGGGCTGTGGTTGACCACAGGTAGCTGAAACCGCAGAAGGAAAATCTGTGGGTAAGGAGAGATGACTGTATTTTATTTTTCTCTAAAGTACCCATTAGTACCTGTAGTTGGAGGTATACGGACCACCCAGAGGTAATATATAGCCCCTAATCCCCACAACTACTAAATATACTTTCTCTGGTAACAGGTGTGATTAAATGAAGGATTTTGAAATGAGATCATACTGGTGGATCCTACATGCTTCAATGTCTTGCTGAGGGTCCATGCATTCTTCAGAGCTATCAGTTAAGATCCCCTTCTACACAGAGAGGGGCTCTGGCAGCTTTCAGTGACTGGCAAGCAGATTTCCTTGTCACTTATCACATATGCTATTTTTTAGTGCGGTGGTTCTTTGGGGGCTCAGAAGGGATGACAAGATCCCCAAGAACAATTTCATGGCACTATTCAGAGCTCTTTATTGGGTCTGGACTAGTGGCCCATCTGATCCAGAGCCCTTAGAACAGAATGCATGGAACAAAGCCCGGGGGAGCGCCCCTCTCCAGCCTGGATTCCAAGAGTGGCCGCACTCGGTCATGCTGAGGCCCTGGCAGAGCAAGCCAGCACCCCTCTGCTGACCCAAGAGGGGGCTGATTCTTCCAGATTGTTCCTGAACCAAATCATCTCTCACTTCAGCAAAGGTTTCCAGCAGCAACTTAGCATTTAAACCAGGCACTCTGGGTCTTTATTGGGCTGGTTTTATCCTAAGCTTATTTGGTAGATTTTTGAGATAATTTTTTTTTTTTAATGTTTTTGAAGTCTCATGTAATCCGGGCTGGCCTTGAACTCATTATATAACCAAGGATGATGACCTGAACTTCTGACCCTCTCTGTTTCCACCTGTGGAGTGCTGGATTATAGGCATATGTCACTGTGCCCAGTGCTGGAGGTCAAAGCCAGAGCTTTGTGTGGCTAGGCAAGCATCTTATCAAGTAGCCACACCTCTAGCCCTGTATTTTGAGGTAAGTTTCTATGTAGAACAGGCTGGCTTGAAGAGAGAGAGAGAGAGAGAGAGAGAGAGAGAGAGAGAGAGAGAGAGAGAGAGAGAGAGAGAGAAGAGGGGGTGTTACTCAGCCATGAAAAGAATGAAATCTTTAATTGCATTTTTTTTTGTTTTTTTTTTTTGTTTTTTTGAGACAGGGTTTCTCTGTGTAGCTTTGTGCCTTTCCTGGAACTCACTCTGTAGCCCAGGCTGGCCTCGAACTCACAGACATCCGCCTGGCTCTGCCTCCCAAGTGTTGGGATTAAAGGCGTGCGCCACCACCGCCTGGCTCCATTCTGCCCATCTCTCTGTGGCAACCTCCTGTCTTTTTTCTGACTAGCTGACTCCTCCCCCTCTGCCTGCCACACCCTCTCCATCTGTCTGATGGTTTATTTCCTCTCTATGAGCCTTGCTTTTTGCTTCTCTGACTTTCGTGGGATCTAGCATTCAGGGGGTGTTGGGATGGCCGGGTAAGTTGTTCAGTGCACAAAAGTGCCCCCCTGGCTCCACTTGCCAAGGTCCATCTGGACCAGTGCCTGCTCCTACTGTGTACAAAGGGGCTTGGGAAGGCCTCCAAGGCAGCCAAGCCAGTGTTTTGCATGGATTCCTTTCCACTTCTCCTGGGACAGAGGGGCCCCGTTCTTGGCACCTGCTCCCCAGAGCTAAAGCACTGGGGAATCCGAGAGAAGAAATACCAGTGCTCTTCAAAGGCCATTTGTGAAGTCAGCCGGAAGCCAGTCAACTGTGAGCCGCCGAAGCTGTTAGGGCTCCCCTGTTTACCACAAACTGTTACAAGTGTCAGGAAGAGTTCACAGGAAAAGGGATCCTCCAAACAAGTTTTGGGTTCACGAGTAAATGCAGTAAATTTCGCAGCCTGATTTCTTGGCTTTCATGGAGCTGACCTGGGTCCTAGATACCTGTGGTCTGTCACCTTCTGGGGATACTTATTCCCTACCAACACTACTATTGGGGAGACATGTGCCACTCTGGTCAGTTTTTACTGCAGCCCCAAATCTAGAGTCCAGCAGGAACTACGATGCACTTTGTGGTCGTGCACGTGGCAGGGATTTCCAGCTCAGGTGGCCATTTCCTCCCTCAGCAAGGGAAGTCTCCTTATCGCCTACTCCGCACCTTCCTCTCCTCATCCTCATAACATCATCTATCCAGACAAACAGACTCCTAGGACATGCTAGCTGTCACAGGACCTAATAGACACAAAAGTAAAAGCAGCCGTGGCTCTATAGAAAGGCTCTGGTGGCAGAGTGGCCACCACGTGGACGGTCACCTGTTTTTGAGGCTGGCTTCTCGTCCGGATCACAGCCTCTCCTGTGTGGCTACAATACAGCATTCCCAGAAGGCAAGCCATCCTTTGACGCTGTTCAAGTATATTTTTGTCCTCTTTCCCTTAGATTGTAGATAGCTAGCCCCAGTCTGCTCCCCTCTTGCTCTTAAGGACTTACTTATCCGACACCCTACTCATTGGAACGGGATCCTTTAGCTCCACTAAAGATCCCGAACCTTTCCCTTGTCTCACTGGATCTGGCGGTTTCCAGACCAGACCGTTCTGGAAACTGTGATCCGAAGGGTGAGCAGCAAGACGCTAATGAGCTGCCACAGCAAATGTTGCTTTTCTGATTTACATTCCCCCTGAATAACATCTTCATAGAGAGCAGGAGCCAGAGATAAGGTGTGACAACTGCTTGGTTGACTCACGGGTTATCATGGATGGGTTATGTGGCCTAGGGAACAACCACATCACAGACCTGCCTTGTGTATGTCAGAGACTTAAGGGTACCAGTAGATGTGCAAGAATTAATGTGTCATGTGATATCAAAAGGTACACACACACACACACACACACACACACACACACACACACACAGAGCTAAAGATTCAGTATAGAAAAACCCAATTTTACATTTTCTATGTCTTTTTAGCTGGCCAAGATGTTGGATCAACAGGCTGAACTATTATACGGACAGCTGAGCTACAAATTCAAATACTGTAGCTTTTCAGGTTGAAGAAACAATTTCATCTGGAGACTTGGGGAGGTTAATGGGACAGAGTTCCAGGTGGCTGAGCTCTGGCAGGTCCTATTGCTGGGCATGTGGACGGATCACTATCCTAAGTTGTTTCTTTTTCTGAAAATTAAAGGTTTTAACTGTTCATCTCCAAATCTTCTAACAAGGGCTTCCATGGCCATTTCTAAGGTAGACTCGTACTAAGCCAGTTCTTCCTGCACATTTTCTTGATCTGGCATTAAAATAAGAAACCAACATTTGCCTGGGAGAATAAATATTTTTCCAAATCCTGTCATTATTTTAAACTTGCTGAAGATCAAATTTGCAGAGGTTCAAATTATTGGCTACAAATCACAGTGGGAAAGGCCGTCCTCACACCCAGGGTGGCCATGTTCTCCTTCACTCAACTCCAGCTGCAAGAAGGTATGTCCACGTGAGAGAAGACAGGCTGGGAACTCTGGCAGCTGAGCCAATGACAGCCCTCCCCCGCCACCCCCAACGACAGCCCCGAACCCAACCGTCAGCTCTCCAAGCAGATGAGGCTGTCCCAGGACCTGGCTTCAAGTCAGCTTTGGACTCCAAGTCATTTAACAGTCTCCAAAAGCTGAGGCCTGTTCCTGGAACAGAAACTTCTCTGGTTTTTTTCCTAAAATACCCCTTTGAGCAGTTTCAAAGTTGTTCAGTGTTTTGCTAACATTTTAGGGAACTATGGAAAAACTGGCACACCATAGGAAGAAAGAAAAAAAAAATGCCAACAGGGGAACAGGTCGCCTGGGGTCACTGGTCAACTCCAAGCACAGATGTGATCAGAAATTCCCTCCTAGCTAGGAGCCTTGGGGTCAGTGTGTGTCACCCATCTCACGGGGACAGGTGGCTGGAGGGGGAGGGTTCGTGGTGCTGGGTGCTGAGGACATGACAGTATGACTCAGTGATCCCAGAGGCTTTGTGAGCATATGCCTTGGCTTGTCGCTGTCACACACTATCCAGGTGCTGGACCAGATAGAGAGCTGTAGGTTTTGAGTGGCCGCTGGAGGCTTGAAACACATTCAGGGCTTGAAACACATTCAGGGCTTGCTTTTCAAGGGTGATCAACACTCCTCATCAAGCTAAATGGTTCTTAGGCCTATGGTGAAGGTGGCCGTTATTGTCTTCCCCGTCTCAGGAAGATACTCCAGCCCTTTGCCCTCTGTACTGGTGGTTAATGATGACTGCGCAGTCATTATATAGTATGTACAGATCGAAATGAAGTTCTGTAGGATTTTAGGAGTAGCATAGCCCCAGCAATAAAGGAAAACCGAACTAAGTTCAAAGGAGCCATATTCTTTAATCCCTTAGCAATCACATGGCACAGCTACCATGTAAATTGGTTTGCTTTTCCCTGCCTTTAGTAAATGTTTAAACTATCAATCTTAAATTGTATAGTATGTCTTTTGGCTTTTACAGCCTGAGCCCTTTCCCTCATATTTTCTGAATATTATTTTCCACATGGCAACTTGTTAAAGCTGGGATGTGTTGTTTGCTTAAGAACCTGCACCCAGCTCCTGGGAAGCAGAGGCAGGCAAATCACAGTGAATTCTAGGCCAGCCTGGTCTACATAGTGAGTTCCAGGCCAGTCACGGTTACAGAGTGAGACTCCACTTAAAAAAAGAAAGTGTACCCAGACACCAATGGCTCACTGGTGTTCTCTCTTATTCACAGCCCTGTCTTCTGAATTCATGCAGAGGTTTTGGAACTCAGGAGAGGCCCCCAGAATATGGCCAAGTTAGTCAGCTATATTGGTACAACGTAATTAGGAAAGGAATTTCTACTAGGGAAAATAAAATACTACTAGTTAAGTTTGGGAAAGGGCAGTGGTGTTTACAAAGTTGACTGGAAGTTTAAAAGATGAATTGGAAATTATGTAGCAAGAGAAGAATACTGGGCTAGGGGTATAGCTCCAAGACAGGGAGCTCACCTAGCATACGCAGTGCCCTACATTCAATTCCTAGAAACAGGCAATGCCTGCAAACTAAATGGATGGCTATGACAGCTGTCTGTAATCCCGGCACTTGGGAGATGGATGCAGAGGATCCCTTGGGGCAAGCTGGTTAGCCACACTAGTTGAATCATCATGTTGAGGCTAAATGAGAAATAAGTAAGTAAGATAGAAAGAGGTCCAGGAAGAGGATATTCATATACACATATACACACAAAAAATAGACAAGAGTATTATTATTCAACTTAAAGCTGCCTTTCTTGATCATGTCTGTGGGCCTGGGAAGCAATGGAAATACTTTTATTCCTAGAGCCCATGGTCTTGAGCAACAATCCGTCATTGACTAAGATGGCCAAGTATCACAGCATGGGATACACGATTCTTTCTTCGAAGATGGCAGTTCCCCCCCCTGTGAACAGAGCCGCTCACACTGAGAAAGAGGGAGAGCATGCACTGTCCCCACATCCCCACTCTCCCCTTACCGTCAGCGACAGCGCCATGCAGACAAAGGTGAACTTTTTGATGTGGGCCGAGGTGACCGTGTTGCTTGTGTTCGCCAGTTTATTGCTGGGGTTATTCTGGGAAGAGAGAACGGCAGTGAGGACAAGGCGGGCTTATCCTTGCCTGGGCCCCCAGGTCACAGAGAGCACCTTCTTCTATTTGACGGGCCTCCAGGACGGATTTCAAGTGACAGCTTGGAAGATGGCTGTCACATCGGGTCTCTGAAACAGCTGTCAGGTTCCTGCCCAGAAACATTAACCAGAGGCAACTCTGGGCTCATTCAGTCCTCTGCCCTTGGCACCGGGCTGCCAGCTCACCCCGAAGGGCCTTGGCTCTGAAGCCTGCTTCCTGACTCATGCGTCCCCTTTTGGCTTCAGCAGATCTTGTGCCTGGCCACCTGGGTTGGTGTCTCCTTAAATGCCATAGCTCCCTGACCTCTGGGGTCCCCTCCTCCCTACCAAAGGGATAAAACTTTCACTGAGCACTTAAAGGCCTGCCCAGGACCCCAGGCGCACCTTCCCACCGTTATTTCTCCCCCTGCATTCCAAACAGGGCTCCTCGCTCTCCTCCTACATCCACACATCTATCTTTCCTCCCTTTGCTGGATCTCCTGGTTTTCAAAATACCCCTCTCCTGAAGGCCCATCCCCTTCCCAGACCATCTGCTGGGGGAAGCCTCTGTAACCTTTGACTTAGAGACAATTTCTTGGCCTCACTCCTGACGACAATGGAGCTGTTTGGGTAGACAATGTGTCTGCACATTTTCAGACCCCTGTGCACCTCTGAGATTAAATACTGCATATCTTGCCCACTCTCTGGCCCAGAAGCAGTTTGTACTCTTCCTTAAACAGAACAGGATCTCAAAGAGCATTGGCTACCCTGAATTGTAAGCAAATCCTGTAAGCAGGTAGTTCATGAATCCTCTCACAGGTCACCAGGAAGTACAGAGGGAGGAGGCCTGCTGAGGGTGTCCCAGCCCACTGCCAAGCATGCTCTCAACGAACGTGAGGATCTGGCCTCCCTCCAAGGAAATCAGGGAAGAACCCTGCTCCATTCTAGATCACCTTAGCTCCAGAGCTGACGGACAAAAGCTATCCATGACACCTGGCTCCACATCGTCTTAAGGGGGCTGGGGAGGGAGGTACACGGTAGGAACCAGGCAACCTCACCCAAACACACTTAGCCCATGCTGATGGCCGGTGTGAGGACTCCGGCAGGGCGTTGTAAGAAAGCACATACTTATCTCTGCAGATGTGGTTGAAATGAGCTGGCACACCCGCATTAGAGAAACAGTTCCATTTTACTTGCCTGGTGAACTCTTTGATAGACACCAACCAAAAAACCAGAGAATTGGCACCCGTGGTTTCTATTAGTTAGAAGCACTACCGTTTTCAAGCTCTTCTAGAACCCACAGAGAGGTCGAAGACTACAACAACCAGACCGGGGACCCTGGGAGCCCACTCAGATAGAGGGGTCTAGATACTGGTGGCCAGACGGCATTCCCAAACACGGCTTGGGATTACTCACTGGAATGTGTGGAAACAATGGGTGAGGTTTGAAAAGGATCCCAATAACTCCAGATTCTGGCCAGAGGGAGGCTCATTAAAGGAAAGTTTTCAAAGCTTCTAACCTCTGTGATTAAGAGTAAAACAATGTTTTCCTTGGGTGCTCCTGCTGAAGACAGAGAGTGGGGTATTGTTGAAGTTTTATTATTATAAGGCAGCCGACACCGGTTTCAGACGGGACAGTCCCAGGCAAGAGCTCACCCGTCTCAGTGCCTGCCCTTGTCTTTAAGTTGCATTATATAATCTCATTAACCAAAGGGAGAATTGGAATTTAGCAAAGACTGACATCTGTGTTTGTTTTCTAGGACTTACTACACACGTTCCTTGAAATGAAAGCAGTGATTCTATCTATAGGTTGCATTAACTCACTAAACAGAAGGTCCCTCTCTTAAAGCGACCCAGACCTTGCACAGGCTCAGGTGTCTATAGGAATCAACTAAAAATACTACCTAGGAGAAACTCTTCATGCTGCTGCTGCATCCAGATGTTTGTACCGGGTGGTGGGCGGGAACCAACAGATTACTAAGGGAGGGCTACAGCATCACCGGCCTGCATAAGACCACTAGCCTGTCTCATGCGAGGATCCCCGGAAGGACCCCTGCAGTTGAGAGGAGAGTCAGGCTTTATGATGAGTGTGTGTACCCAAGAAAAGAAGGGGAACAGAAATGGAGGAACAGTAGGAGGCTGGGCAGTATGGGAGAATGCTGTCATGGGAGGTGAGAACAGTGTGTGTGCGTGTGTGTGTGTGTGTGTGTGTGTGTGTGTAGGGTGGTAGACTGATGGTGGTCTTTGTCTAGACTTGGGGAATGCCCTGGGCTTAGAGTGTGATGTGGGGTGGAAGGAGTTGGGTACCTTTCTTAGAACCTATATTCTACAAGTCTGGCCTTCCTACAAGACAATCAAAGGAGACCTTTCAGAGCTGGTATTGTGAGTAAAATGGAAAAGTTTCAAAACCTCTGCCTGGCCTTGTTTGCATGACTTCATGGGCCTTTTGTGCCCACAGGAAGTTGGAGTGAGGGCTAGGGGAAGATGAGGAAGCAGGTGAAGTATAGTTAAGAACCAGAGCTCAGTGGACCATTTTGACCTGCTGAAGACATTGGCCCTGGATTTTTCTCCCTGTACTCACTGGGCTCTTACTTGGATAACAGAAAATAGAGGTAGCAATGACTCTCAGCTACTGCTAGGAAACATCAAGGCAAAACACATAACAAGTGGCAGGCTATTTGTTCCTCTTCCATTTTTTCTCTTAGAACGTTACACACCATTATATATAAATAGTACGCCTTGCTAGCTATTTGCTTCAGAGCAAAAGGCTGTAAGTTTAAACAAGAGAAGTATAGTGAGAAAGACATTTACTAAATGACAAGCAGGACAGTTCCTACCAAGTCAAAGATGAGGTCAAAAGGGTTAGATGCCTCCCTTGGAGGGGCCAGCAATTGCGGAGGGTAGAGCTGCTAGCCACTGAGGTTTTTGGTTTAGTTAGAAAGGTGAGGTATGGAGCTGGAAAGATGGCTTCCAGCACCCACACTGGGTGGCTCACAATCACCTGTAACTCCCAACTCCAGGGGATCCGATGTCCTCTAGCCTCTGAGGTCACCTGCCTGCATCTGGTGCACATAAACTCATACGGCACATACATATACACAAATAAATATACCTTAAGAGAAAACCCCAAACAATCAGGAAACAAGTCTTGCTACATGGACACTGTCTGTGCCTATCCCCCTGCCACAGAAAGACAGCCATGAGCCTAGGAGCTCAAGCCCCAGCCTCATACGCCCACAGCTTGGACATCTAGTACAGGATCCACAAGGTATGACATGGACTAATCAACAATAAGCCACAGGAACAAAGCCCGAAGAACTTGATTGGGGTGGGGATTATTTACTTCCTCCTTGAAAATACTCAAGAGGAATAATGTGACCACAGGAATACCAACTGGAAAAACATTACAGAATCTGCAGCAAGATAAGCCTCACTTTCCTCTGCTGTTCTCAGAGGAAAACGTCCAGCGTTTGTCCTCGGAGACCCCTGTCCATCAAGTGGCAATGTTATGAAGTGTGTGTCTGACACCAGGCCATTGAGGTCTCACCTTGTCAAAAGCAGGATAGACAGCACGGATTTCTGTCAACCAGCCATATGGCATGTGACCCACCGGGTAGGTAGCTGTCAGAATTGCCACTGCCTGCAAGAGAGGAATGGACAGTGTTAGTGTGGGCATCAGCAGGAAGTCCTCCAGGGTTTGCCAGGCCAGGTGACGAGGCAAGTGGCACATCTGCCCAGGTACTCACTAGCCACAAGATGGTTTGAAACAGAGTAGAGATGATACCAGGGAAGTGTTTCACATGAACTGAATGAAGATCAGGCCAGATCCCCTGCTTAAAACGCCAACATTTCAATCCAGTTTCCTCAGACTCCAGATTCTTGGCTCTTTCCACTGGGGCCTAACCAAGCTCCTGAGCCAATCACAATCTCATGTGGTGTTTTGCATGTGTGCATCGTATGCAAGTGTGTGTTCACACATGTGTGGTATATGTGTGGCGTGTGCGCGTGTAGGCCAGGTTGACACTGGGTGTCTTCTTCAGCTGCTCTCCACCTTACATATTGAGGGAGGGTTTCTCACTTGAACCTAAAGCTCATTCATCTGGCTTGCCAACTTGCTCAGAGGATCCCACACCTCTGCTTCCCGTGCTCTGGATCACAGGCAGATGCTGGTGATCTGGACTCTGGTCCACACTATTCCCTACACCAGGAGCAGAGTCTTGGGTTGGCTCCCCTTCTCCTCCTCCATGCTGTCCTTCCGAGTGTTTGTCAGCGACTTCAAGCCACTGTCTTTCAAACTCAACACGTGTCAGGCTGCTCCGTCCTTGTGGCCCAACTCAGAATTTTAATTCAGTACAATCAATAAATATTCCATCCAGGAAAGGCTACGGACAGGTTTCCATGAAAAGACTTTTCGTTTCTTGCATGAATGAAAAGGAGAAAAACGAAAATTTGGCATCTATGGCCACACTCTGGCGGTCAGTGTCTTAACTCACCGGTGAGAGAGGAAGTCAGACTTCATTGGCTTTAACAGACCGAGCAACTGTGCCCAGCACACAAAGACATGATGCAGTCCACAGCTATGGGAGGAAACTTGGTGTGGTGTGCTGTGGCGTGGCATAACCTAAAAGTACATCGTGATTAGGCACACCCAGATCCAAACCTCCCTGTCACACTCCTGTGTGAGGTGGGAACCCTCTCTCTGTTGGACTCCCATTTCTGTTTCTCCACAGGAATGGCACTGGTAATATTAATCACGCAGGCCTGGTGGGGAATGACTGAAGTGCACACGAATGTTCGAGACACGAGCACACAATATGTAATAACCATTGGCTCTGTTTCCCTTGGGTTGAGCCTCTGTGCTGGAGCTGGCAATTTGGAAATGCCTAATACAAAATCTGTCCTCTTTGGTTTTATTTATGGGAAGGTGGAATTCTAGCACCTAAGCGAGGGGGGTTTCATACACTGCACTTGGAAAATCAGTATTTGACTGAGAAGGATACAGTGCTACAACAGCCACCCAAGATGACATCTGGGCCTCAGATACCAAAATCCAGGAACAAGTGGGGGCCAGAGAAAGCACTCTGCTTTTGATTTATAGGCATCTTCTCCGGGCCAACAGGAGCTCTTCCCAGGCCATGGAAACTGGCAGGGTGCTCTGGGCTGGGGAGCTGCTGACGGCGCAGTCAAGGCCAGGTATAAACAGGAGGCCTTAATGAGAAGTCACCAGCCTTCCTAAAGGACCAGCGGTGCCAGCAACAGAATTAATTCTCCAGAAGGCAATGGAGGAGGAAACAAATGAAGTCACTCTGTTTGTTCATCCCCAGCTCGAAAGAAGGAACGGATGAGTCAACCCCTGCTGTGGCATGGCATCCAGTTTCCAGATCCACTTCTGGAGCTTTGAGTGAACACACACAGGAGACCCCATCGGGAGGAGGGCTGATTACCAAAGCGCCCATAGGTGTCCTGTGTGTGACACTGGGACAGAGTAGGTGAGGCCAGGCTGGGTCACCACAGGCCTCCGGGCACTGCTAGAGCTCCTACAAGGCATGTCCCATCATCCTTTGCAACAACAGTGAAGAAGCCGCACGATGACACCACAGAGAAACGGAAGGGCCGTGGGAAGGAGATCAGAAAGCTAGAACGGTCTCACTATCCCAGCTTCCAGCAGGTTCTGTCCGTGTCTTTCTCTCCGATGCCTCAGCTCCTCAAGTGGTAAGCGAGAAGGATGAAGTCGATGTTTTCGTCCATAGTCATAGAAACGTAAAATTTCACAGGTCACCCAATCATGGCTTCCTTTGTCACTGTGTCACATGATTTAATATTTTAGAATTGCTTGAGCTCTGGAGGTGAAGTGGAAATAGATCTGAACCATTTCTATCCCTCAACGTGTGCCCACGTGCCCACCAAGTGCCCTACCTCTGTGGCAGCAGAGCTGCCGCCCAGGTCCCGGGACACGAAGAGATTGACGATGGGCCGACTGATTCGCTGTGTGGCCAGGATCAGAGCCAGAGGCCACCAGAAGCTCAGCATCTTTCTTATGGTGGCATCGCCCTGTGTGGAGAAACGGAGGTCAAAGCTCATTCGGTTCCAGAAGCAGAACAGAGAAGAGCTTCAAATCAAAGCTTGGCCTTCTTACGCCAATCAACAGCTACTTCATTATGCTTAACAATAACCTACAGAAAAGCCTCTGTAGACATGCCAAGTTGAATTAAAATGAAGTGTACAGTCTTATTAGAAATTAATTCAGACAGCTGGCAAGCTACTGAGAAATCAAAGCACACACTGGAGCTTGATGCATCCCAACCACTGTTTTCCATATGCGGAACCATACAAGGTGGAGCCCAGCTCCAGGACCTGAGGAGCAGGTTTGAAATGAGTCTCTGTTTATGTCATCACAGTGACTGGCAAGAAGCCATGTCAGTAGGAGGTAACTCTGAGAAATAGAAAGCTATTATAATCTACTTTGGAATCAGTCAATATATATAAATGTGTCTAATGAATGCAGGACTATTTAGCTCAGCTGCAGAGACTCCCGCCTTCAAAGCCTTCATAGGAGTCACACACACTGTGCAGAGCCATAAGTGAAACAAAAGCACAGTAAAGGACCAGCCGTATCTTAAGACATCTATGGCCAAGGTGTGTGCTATCTTTCAGGCGTGGCTTCTGTTATGCAATTCTGGTTTTGTTTCTTAAGAGGGTAAGTGTTACATCATGGAACCATCTCAGGCATTTTGATTTCTTCCCCTCTGCAGGAGGCTGAACATTGAGAGAGAGAGGGGAGAGAGATTGGTCCTATCAAAGATAATTGTGGCAGCCAAGTGGTGGAAATAACTAGGTAGGATGTCAAGGATAGCTTGACCTAGGATGAGGTACGTGATCAACACAATTACTGTTGTGACATGATGAAAGCATTGTATGGTTAAGCTGGGGACTGGGGGTGGAGGGTGGTCAGGGTTAGACATGATCATTCCTGCTTGCCTTATAGCTAGATGGAGAGAAGTGATGCCTAACGTACGTGAGTAGAAGCCAGCATGCACATAAACCCAATAATGTTCATGCTTGGCCTCTTGTGAAAGGTTGGCTGTTCTACTCTAGACTTGATTCTTTTTTTTTTTTTTTTTTTTTTTTTTTTTGTGGTTTTTCAAGACAGGGTTTCTCTGTGTAGTTTTGGTGCCTGTCCTGGATCTCACTCTGTAGACCAGGCTGGCCTCCTCGAGCTCACAGAGATCAGCCTGGCTCTGCCTCCTGAGTGCTGGGATTAAAGGCGTGCGCCACCACCGCCTGCGCTGATTTGATTCTTAATTGACTTTAAAGGCCCGGGACACACCCGAACTTCTCCATGGAGGCTTCCTAGACCACATGACCCAAACTGGAGGCCTTTGAGCTCTTTGCAGTGCAGATGCTGTTTTGGACTCATCTAGTTTTTGTTTGTTTTCTAATTGTTGCTTCTGTGTTGGTCTTCCCTGCCTAGTGAGTTATAAAACTTGTTGAAACTAGAGGCCATATCTCAAGATTTCCCATCACACTATGGTACCTAGAGCTCTGCCGAGTCCCTAGGAGGTGCCACACTGGCTGGTGCGGAGAACATAAACAGAGCCTGGGCCTGTGCTATGATGTTAAAAACAATATAACATGAATACAAAGGTTCCATGGATCCTAAAACTTTCTGGACCATAAAGGAGGTTACCAAGGAGTACAAGGAGGTATGAGTGCTGTGTTACCCATGACTTGACATGACACCCTGTCTCCTCATTTGGTGAGAAGGAGGCTGGATGGTCACTTCTAAGATCATTTTTATCTGTAGAGTTCATGGTTCTCTGACTGCCTTCCCTAGCACTTGAACCTTATTACACTGAGTTCTTACTTCACATTCTTTGGGTCTTGGGCAAATTGTGGTTGAGCAGGTAACGACTGCCCTGGGGGTTAGGGAGAGAGGGATAGGGGACTGGAGAGAGAGGAGAATCAAGGTGGATTGAGTATGACCAACACGTGACACATGCAAGTATGAAAATTGCACAGTGCGTCCTGTTACTTTTTGTACAACTAGTATGTGCCAATACTTTAAAACGTCAAAAGGGGCACGCACCCCCAGCTCTGGGCCGCTCCTGTCAGGGATGATGTCGTGGATGTTCTTGTAGTAGCCCAGGCACAGTGTGGTACAACGCACAAGCGCACCCATGTACAAAGACAGGATGGGGATGAGCAGTGGCTCTCGGCATTCCAGGTGACTGTGAAGCAAGATGGCTACGAAAACAACCTGTGGGACGGAAGACAGGGCAGGTCAGCAGAAAGAGGGAGCTGGTCCAAGAGGCTAGGCCACCCTCCTGAACCCAGCAGCTGACAGGGAGAGCTCACCAGGGGCTCTGACTCTATCCTGACCTCCTGTGACCCAGATGCAGATGCCTGGGGTTCACTGGAGGAGCACAACCATGACTTTGTGAGCCCCACCACAGGGACTCTTTTAAGGCAATTTGTATCTCTAGTAACAACTAAGAACTACCTAGAAACTTGGGCTTCTTAGCTGCCTCACTCGTGGCTACTGGAGGCTTTTTCCACAGCAGAGGAAAAAGCTGTGGCCGTCAGTGATGTACAGGGACATACGGCTGGAACATTTACAGGACAGAACTCACCAGAAATGCTGTTCCAAACACCACTGACAATGATGATGGAACAACCCAACTTAGAGAAATATAAAATTCTCAGCTTGGAAAGGTATTAAAATATTAACTATTATGTGACTACAATGCCCATTTCTTTACGGAGTGAGAGACCTAGACGTCTTGTACTTGGAAGGAGCGGGTTGCATATTCACCATCGACAAAACTTAATGCTCCGAACCACAGCGGTGATACTTAGAGGCTGCAAACGGGTTGTGTGGATGGTAGAAGTGACCACAGTCGGCAGAGACTCAAGTCGTGATGAAGTGTTAATCTCTCTTGGATGTGTCGGTCTCAAAAGCCGAGTTTGTGATGTATTAACCTCCTCATCCTGCAGCTGCCTGCAGGTGGCCAACCTCACCACTGGGTCCTCAGAGCATGGGGACAGAGGTGCTACATGGATGTGTGGCTATGAGCAGGCAGCCGAGAACACGGGCGACCTGAGCAGGCACAAGCTGGGGAGGTGTCCACTCTTACTGTCGCTCACTCAGTCTCACACATACTGGCCCACGCCAGGAGGACATGCTGGGGAGTGACAGAAGCAAGCATGCCCATGACTGTGCCCATGCTGCTTCTAACTGGGACCAAAGGCAGTGAACTAAAAGATGTGGAGACCAGCAGGAAGAAGCCTTGCCAGGACACACGGATTGAGCCCGAAGCTTGGGCATTTGGGGCTGTGGACACAACGCCCATACTCAGCTAACTAGTCAGAGCTCCCTTATAGAGCTTCGAGTGGCATATCCATAGCAAGCTTCACGTTATTACCATCTTCATAAAGTGCACTGGAAACCACAGTGGTGATATGCAGAGTCTGAAGCCTGGCTGTATGAAAGGGGAAAACGTAAAGCTCAGTGTATCCTCTAAATCCTAAGCTGTCAAGACAGTTCTGCAGGACAGAAGTCCGAGGAGCAGGACCGTGGAGGAGGACCTGAACAAGGAGAGGGATACATACCAAAGAGAGGTAAGCCCACGCAGCAGAAGGGGGGTGGGGGATGGGCTTGGCAGCGGAGCCCCAAGGCCAAGGTGGAGATGCTGTCAGCCTCCCCCTGAAATTCTAACTGACTTGAAGCATGTGGCCCAGCAGTTGTCACAGGCCACTGCCCTTACGTCTTTATGGCAGACCACATCACTTCCCAACTCAACATTATACCTGCGCACTTTGCCTGCTAGTCTGGAATCACAGTTGTGAATCTGTCAGGGCCACCAAAAGCATGTCAGATTATATAAGAAAGGGACCTGCTGCGTCAGTGGTGAGGATGTTTCCCCGTGAAAGCATGTACGGGCCCCAGGCCAGACCCTGGTACTCAGTGGTAGAGACAGTCCTGGACTGACCTCTTGGGGCGACAATCCAGCAGAGAGGACAGACACACTAATCCAACAATGGGCCAGTGAGCACCCACTGCCTGTTATGACAGAGTCGCTGTGGAGGGTGGGGTCGGGGGTGGGGGGGAGCATCTCTGCGGGGCTCTGCCTGAGCTGAGACCCTTAGACTGAGCAGAGGTGGGAGGAGCAGAAAGGAGGAGAGGGAAACTGAGGCAGAGTATTTCTTCCAGGTTGGAGCTGTGGTAGGTGGACGGTGGACCAGAGAACAAGGTGGTACGAGGACCATGCTGGGGCTGGACAGGCAGTAAGTAGGGTTTGTGGGCTTCAGCCCCTCCTGGGTCAGCATGAGGATTGAGAGTTTCAAGGATCCCCGAGGTGGCCAGGATTTCGATGGATAAGATAACTGTGGCCGCACTAGGAACAGTAGAAGCCAGGGCTGCAGGGTGGGGGTGCGTGAGGAGGCTGCTCAGCACTGTGGGTGGGAAGGGGTGACTTTTGATTAGAATGAGTGACAGTAGCAGGGGGGGGGGCCACAGCAAAGGAAGTGATGCTAGGGACTAGAACATAACCCTCCACGATAAGGGAAGTGCTCCCAGGGTGGCTCTGGAGTTTCTAACCCGATGATCGCACTTGCCAATTTACTCAGCCAGATTCTTGTTACAGAAGATCTTCAAATCAGGGGCCCGTTAGCAGCTCTGTCTGGATCTCTAAGAGGGGGAGCCTATGGATATTTAACGGAGGAATCACAGTCATGTTGTAGATGCTATAATCCTAGGAGACAACACGATTTGGTTTTCTTGTTATTATAAGAGGGCCTATTTAATGCAGATTTAGAGGCTGGGCATCCTAGACAGCATGGGACAGGCCCTGGGGGGACCCCTCTACCTACCTTGGCTGCATTGCTTCATGGCTGATGGCAACAGTGAGAGTGTGTGTGACAGGAAAAGATCACTTGAACACATGACACCAGAGGGGCTGGAATCCTACAACCCTTCCAGGGGGCAGCGCTCAATGATCTAAGGCTCCACCTCTTAAAGAGATCAACCCTGCTGGATGGATGTGAAACTGGGGGATGGGAGGGTGGGCAAACGGCACCCACACCAACATGGGCAGGAGTTAAGAGCCCTCATGGATAGCATGAGGCCAGTGTTTCCTAGGGAAAGAGGAGTCTAGAGTGAAGAGCCATTGAGCTGTTTATGAGACAATGGAAACCGCCTCCTGGGTCGAAGGGCACAAGGTTCTTAGTAAGAACCTTCTGGAAGAAATGACAGAAGTAAAACCAGACCTCTGTAGGGAACACACTGAAAAGGAAGTGGGGAAAAAAAAGGAGGCAGTGAGTAGAAACCGTCCTTCTAAGAACTGTGGCTGTGAAGTAATACAGAGAAGGACAGGACTGTAGTTAGCTAACAAGATACGTGGGGATCAAGAGCAAGCTGCTCACTGCCCTTGGGTTTTCTATCTATGTGAGCATGCGTGCATGCCCAGACACTCATCCATGGACACAGGAGGGTCACTGAAAACTAATTAATAAGGCTCCCCAGAAAGCAGGCCAGATCAGGACCCAAGGGACAGGTAGAGGAGGTGGCCCTGAAAGAGAGAGAGAGCACCTCTTCAAATGTGGGAGTGTGAAGGCTGCAAGTTAAGCTTGCAGGACAAGGGCCACAAGGTAAGAATGTGCTTGCTTCAGTTTTCTCTGAGACGTGGGAACCGAGGTCACCTCCTGGGAAGTGTGACGGGGGAGTGACCTTCTGCAGCAGCTCCCCAGGGTCAGTTGAGGTGACTTAGAGTTCCTGCAGAAGCATTTGCTGCTGGAGACAGGTGAGGCAGGCACAAGGGTCAGTCCAGGGCAGGGTCTTGTCAAAGGCTGAGGTGAAAAGACCATGAGCAGAGAGGGTTCCCAGTTGACCTCTGAAGGCAGGGGTGGAGCGGGGGTTCAGCAGAGGGCAGAGTCTGGGAGGCACCAGGAAGGACAAACAGCATCAGGAGAATTCTCACTCTGATGCCGAACAAGCAAAAAAAGTCTGGATGAACACAGACTAAAACAAGACAAAGTCCACGGCGATGTCACCGACGGGGACACCTGGGACTACAATTCAATACGGAGGTGGAGAGCAGGTCACGTGCCTCACCTTGTACTGTTGTGTGAAACCAATACACTTTGGGGCAGTTTTTTAAAGTGGGAGTTACTGCTAGAACTCTGAGTATTACTAACCACTTTTCTCACCGATTTATCTTCACACCATGGAAGTTCCTGAAAAAAGCCGCACCCTCCATGGAACCTTCTGCAAGGCTGACTGGATGACTAGAGCCGTAGTGGCCCTGGAGAGGTTGGAATGTTGCAGGTCCACAGCCCTGTTTACAATTTATTCCGGGCTATCTTGAGCCTTATAAACAGCCATTCCTTGTCTGCCTTGGTCTGAACTGACATCCCAAGACTAACAGATAAAACCTTCTGGAATGTATTAACGAGAACCCCAATTTCCACCAGCTGAGGCGTCTACAGCTTGAAGATGAGTCTTCTCCACTTTGCTGGGCTGTGACCTGCCTACATACTGTTGCCGCTGATGTATTTTAAGTGTCTTGACTAATGATTTTCTTTGTACTGTTAAAATAAAAATGTCTTCAAACTATTACCACCCCAGACATGGAATTTGGGGTAACCTAAATCTGTACTCTTAGGACCATGGTTGCCCATATTTAGCTTCAGAATAAACTCTTATCCCTTTGGAGCTGATGGTTATGTTTTTGCATTGACAAGGTAGATAGTTTAAAGTGCTTTGCATAGGACCTATTTACAAACGGTCCCCCCCGACGGCTTTCAGGTAATGAGTAGAATGAAGTGGGGTGGAAGATTGGGGGGGGGGACAGGAGAGAAGACTTACAAAGGAAAATGATATTTATTCCCCCAACCACACTGTGACAGGAACTCAGAAAACAAGGTTTAAAATAACTGCTCTACCAGGAACAGCCAGAAGGCATCTGCACTCAGCCTCGCTTGCTTCCCCCAACCAGATCTGTTGATTCCAATAAGCAGGGGTCAGGATCAGGTTGGAAAGCAGGGAGGAAAATGGCTGTGGGCGTATGACAAAGTATTTTCCATAAGCATGTTTTTTTTTTTTTTCCTGTCCCTAGATGCTGACTCCATTTATCTTAGGCAGAGCTAAACTCCTTCTTCTTCCTTTCTGCTTCCTTTTGTCTTTCCGCCTTTGTAATAACACACATCTGCAAATTCCCACTGAATTGCTGCTTCTGTTTGGAAGGCGAGATGTTTCTTTCACTTCAAATTAAATGGCAAGTGAACAAGGCAGCTTAATCCAGCTCTCAGAGGATGCTGAACGTAACTCTGGGACAAAACTCTAATAGCGGTACAGGAAAATTAACAAGATAGATCAAAGGATGATGCGAGCTGGTATTCAGGCACACGCATACATGTTCGCAAGAATTATTTTCAATTACTTTCCCACGGAATAAATGCAATTAATTTGGAGATTTAATTCTTGGTCTTTAGGGAGGTTAAACCTAACAGTTTAACTGTAGATTATTTCCAAGCTGTGGTTTATAGATGAAGTTGTACAGTTAAGACAAATGCAGGAGCTGACTGTAGGCGGAACTGAGAATTGGGACGTGTGAGCTGAAATGATGGTCCAACCCTTCTTCAGAAAAATGTTATGCTCAAGCCCCACCCCACCCCTGCATGGCTAAGTCCTGCTCAGACTGATAGGGACTGCATGCATCTTCTTTCCCAGAAACTTTTCCTGTCTTATCCTTAGAGGGAAGAAAAAAAAAAAAGATGAAAGGCGGGCCAGGGCTAGAGCCAGCCCTGAGATTGAAGGGGAACGAAAGCCCTCTTCTCAGACAATGTGGTCAGGCAGTGGAACCGACTTCCTGTTTGTTTTGAAATGTGGGTGTGCTGGCTAGTTTTATGTCAACTTGACATAAGCTAAAGTCAACTGAGAGGAAGGAACCTCTGTTATGAAAACATCTCCTTAAGATCAGGGCTATATGCAAGCCTGTAAGGCATTTTCTTAATCAGTGATTGATGGATGAGGGCCCAGCCCATGGTGGGTGGTACCACTCTGGGTTGGTGGCCCTGGGTTCTATAAGAGAGCAGGCTGAGCAAGACAGTGAGCAGCACTCCTCCATGGCCTCTGCATCAGCTCCTGCCTCTAGGTTCCTGCCCTGTTTGAGATCCTGTCTTGACTTCCTTTAATGATGGACTAAGATGTGAAAGTTGAAGTCAAACAAACCGTTCCCTCCCCAGTTCGCTTTGGTCAAGGTGTTTCATCACAGCAACAGTCACCCTAAGGAAGACAGTGGTTAATGATGTGTGAGTGACAGAACTTCACGGCATCCACACCAGAAACCATGTTTGAAAATAATCCCAGTGCTCTGGAGTTTGAGGCAGGAGGATTGGAGTGTCCAAAGTCAGCCTAGGCTATAAAGAGAGAGACAGAGAGATCTTGTAACAAATAAATAAACTGAAACCCAAACCAAAGCCGAAACAACAATAACAGAAAACCCAGGTCGGTCAGATGGCTCAGGAGATAAAGAGCTTGCTGCTCAAGCCTGGGGACCTGAGTTCAATTCCCAGATCCAGGCAAAGGAGGAAGGAGAGGACTGATTGGACAGAGCTGTCCTGTAATGCCCTGCATGTGTGCACAGTTTGTGTGCCCCACCCATAACAAGACATAAAGCTTTAAAAAAGAGGGAAAAAAGAATAATTCCATGAGTCCCAAGAGCTCATTCAGAAACCAAGTGATAGATTGTTCTGTCAGGCCCTGTAGGGACTATGTGGACAAGGGCAAGAGCCAAGGGACCACATATGACTGGACCCAAATGTATCTGGTAATACTCTGTTATCATTGTGTGTGTGAGAGTGTGTGTGTGTGTGTGTGTGTGTGTGCGTGTGTGTGTGTGTGTGCATGAGTATGTGAGTGAGCGTGTGTATGTATGTGTGTGTGCCTGTGTACACATGTGCATGAGCACCCTCACTTGTGTATGCACATGTGGAGGTCAGAGGTTTCTGTGTATGTCTTCCCTCACCCTCCATCTTCTGTTTTGAGACAAGGTCTCTCACTGAACCTGGAGCTGGCTGCTTCATAGACTGGCTGGCCGCACACCCCCGGATTCTCCTGTCTCCGCCTCCCCGGTGCTGGGGTTACAGACAGACACTCTTACACATTTCCCCCGGTGCTGGGGTTCTGTCCTCTCGTCCTCAAGCTTGCAAAGCAGGCACTTTATCCACTGTGCCACGTTGCCCGTATCCTTACTAACCACTTCACATTCACACGCTTTAAAAACAATGGTTCAAATCCTAGGCACTTCATTTAAACCTGTACAACCTCATCCTAGCAAGATTGTGTAAGACACTACTCCAATTACAGGATATTGCCTTGCCTCACTCATCAAACAACCATCACAATCCATATCTGCTGTGAGCCAAATACTGGGGAGTACCACCCCCACACAACTGTAAATACAATTTCAACATCTCGGTTCCATCAATCATTCATCAGACAGCCACTCTGAGGAGCTGTGACAGATACATAGACCATAGTTACCTGAGCTATGACATCTGAGATTGAGGCACATCCCACCAGGAAACTGTATTTGTGTTTTAAGAGAATGCCAGCATGGGTCCATGCCTGCCAGAAAGAATAGAATTTTCAATGAGAGACGTAGCTGGGATTATGGGGCTCCTTACATTACGACTTAGTAGGTATTCCTAAAATACACTCTGTGCCTCCAAAAGTCAGAGCAGCGGGTCTGAGAAGTCTTTCACTGGTAAAAGTAACTTCATCCGGTGGCTGGCTAGCGCCACACTGGATTTTCAGTGGAATGAGGAGTGAGTGCACGAATTTATTCAGTATCACCGATAAGGAGATAAGCCAGCTGATTGGGTTGGTCTCCATGGCTGGAAGCTGAATGACCCCCAAGAGTGGAGACACAAGGTCTCTCCTGGAGCAGTCTTGATCCCCAAAAGGACATTAGAGCAAGAGTTCTAAGGTGGTTGGGACTGAAGTCATCAGCTCATGAACAGATCAGGACTCTGTGATGATGCTGTCTCCAGGATCTGAGCTTGGCTTTGTGGGTTGAAGGGAGGCTGGAGAAAATCCTAAAATAGGAGCGGGCAAGGCAAAGCTCAGCAGGTAGCGGGTGTGGAGGTTGATGTTCACAACAGGATGCGTAAACTTCACATCTTACCTTAATGGTTGATTTAGACCAAAAGACTGTACTGGTTAGTTGTTGTCAACTTGACACAAGCTAGGGTCATCATGGAAGAGGAAACCTCACCTGAGAAAATGCCTTTAACAGAATGGTCTGTAGGCAAATCTGGGGGCAATTTTTTGATTGACAGTTGATATGGAAAAGGCTTAGCCACTATGGACAGAGTCACTCCTAAGCCAGTAGGCCTAGGTTGTACAAGAAAGCGGGCTGAACAAGCCATAGGAAGTGGCTCAGTGAGCAGTGTTCCCGCATGGTCTCTGCCTCCAGTTCCTGCCTGGCTTCCTCAGCGGTGGACTGCACATGGGAGTTGTAAGAAGAAATGACTCCTTTCCTCCCCAAGCTTCAATGGTCTTTATCACAGCAATCGAAAGCAATCTAGAACACAGAGGACTAACATGACATCTGAGTTGAACACAATGAGCAAATCATTGGGTTTGGGTCAAGAGTTTGCGTAACAGTGGCTGCATCTACTTCCTTCCCTGGCTCTGGAGTCCCAAGGTGTCAAATGTCTAAAAAAAAATGTAGATAACATTTGCGAATAGCACCTTGTGGGTGGCCTTGTCTTAATGCCATGGATGAAAAGCTTCATGACTTCTAAAAATTATCTCCTCAACCAAGTTATAAGGATGGTGCTGCAGGTATGTACATGTGCATGCCTGCATATGCATAGGGAAGATGATTGCTTTTTATAAATGTTTATTATTTTGGCTTTTATTAGCAGCGTCTTACTGTTCTAAAATTGGGGTCTTCAGAAGAATTTATGAATAAAACATGAAGGAAAGGGCCCTCAACACACACACTCTAGTGTTGTGCTGGGTAACTATCCAAAAATACTTGGGACTAGAATTATTAGATAACAAAGCCTGGAAGAATTCAAAATCTGTAACAAAATCTGGGCATCATTTTCTTTCAAACCACCACAACTGCATTAAGCAAAATAATCCCTATCTATCTATCTATCTATCTATCTATCTATCTATCTATCTATCTATCTATCTATCGATCTATCTATCTATTTATCTATCTATCTATCTATGCATCTATGTTATAGATTGATAGAGACAGACAGACAGACAGATAGATAACCAGAGGTTGGGACCAAGGTCTAAACACAAAATTTGTATTCTTATACAAAGAGTCTGAAGGTAAGTTTACATAGTATTTAAGGGATTTCTGAGTGTGAATTAGAATCTCACACATGAAATCGACTGTATGGTTTCCCAGATGTGGTACCATTCAGGACGCTTTAGGTCTTTGAGAAGTTAGGGTCTGGGATTTGGGATGAGGGATACTCAGTGTGTACTGAGCTTTAAAAATGCTGTTGTGGCAAAGAAAACAGCTGGCAGGGATAGAAGGCAGAGCATCTAGGAGTCTGCAATTCCCTTCCATGAGAAGTCATGAGTTCCCAGAATTCACTGTCTAATTACAGCTCTCTGTTTAGATCCCCACTTCCAGTTTACAGGGTGGACAGAGTGACATCATAGGTTCAGTCTATCTAGTTCAACCTTAACTCTTTCAGCACCAAGGCTTGACTCTGGTCTCTGATGAAGCTGCCTATATGCACCAGGTTCCTTGTGTAAAAGTGTGGGGTACGGGGACTGCACAGCCCCTTTGAACTGTCCTTGGCTTCACCTGCATCAGCTGCCAGAGGCAACACAACTGGCCAAAGCAATGAAAGGGAAATCCAGGCACAGGTGGCCACAGGTGACCCAGCTCTCCCGCCTACGGTAATTTACAAAGAGGTCAATGGAAGATTTTATTACTAGGTGTTAAATATTAGTTTTGTATTGTCTCTTTCTAGCTATACCTAAATGAAAAGAATAAAGCCTTCCCTTCACGGACTATTGACACAGGATTCACGACAGCTCTTTCTTTATATCATAAGCCTGGTAACTAAGTGATGCCACAGCCCCTCCGACTGTTCAGGAGAAGCAATATTGTGGAATCTGCGTGTCTGCATCACACAAGCAGCCAGTGTATGAGAGAGCTAGCCTCATCTTCTGTTACTGAACCTATCAGACAAAATAAATGAATCAAAGTGTCCGATTGCGCTTTCTTGCTGTCTGTTAGAACTTGTGGCAAAGACATATGTAAAAACCATCACAAATTGATGGACACGGCTCAAGTTCAAGGGTCAGCTGGAACTCCCTACACTGTAGGTGAGCTGCTGTGGAAATGAGCTTGACGGTTCCTTGAAAAATTAAAAAAATATATAGATAAGTACCAGACAATCTAGCAATCCCATTTCTGGATGTGTACCCCAAAGAACTGAAAGCAGGGACTCAAAAGGATATGTGTACACTCAAGTTCGTAACTTTATTTGCAGTAGCCCAAATGGAGAAGTAATATAAATAAGTAGATAGGTAAAAATATATTTTATCTATACAAGGAAATATTATTCTCTTTATAAAGGGATGAAATTCTGGCACATTCTATAGCACAGAGAGAACATTGATGCAATCTATAATAAAATCAGCCAGTCACAAGAGAATACACACAGTTTGAATCCCCTTGTGTGGTATCTTCATAGAGTCACATTCCTAGACACAGAAAGTAGAGAATGGTTTCTGGAATAGGGCATGGTGAGGTGGCATTGCTGTTTAATGGCAACAGTTTTAATTTGCAACATAAAAGGCACTCTAAACTGATGGCACAGAAACATGAATGCTCTCCTACATTGAACCAGACACATAAAAATGCTTAAAATAGTGAATTCTATGATAAATATATTTTGCCCACGGTTTCCTCTACTTACCATAGCATCCATAAAAGGGAAGGCAGCGAGATATAGGAAGGCCCTTCGAGTTTTGCTCCCCACAGACTCATCCACATGATGTAGCTTGTTGATGATGTAGTACCCTAAATCACTGTAGGCTATAAGGGACCGAAACAGACATGGTGTTTACATGATTTTTGTCTAAGACATTTAAAAAAATTTTAATTGTAATATCTGCTTATTGTAGAAAAGTAAAAAAAAAACAAAACTGCAGGAGACTCATGTATAATCACATTCTTTTACTGGTGGGGTAGGTGGGGCTTCCAGTTACCAAGTACTTTTATTGGTGTGTTAGGTATGCATATGAGTTCCAACATGCTTACCTAAGGAGGCCAGACCATATCCTCCTTTCTAAGCCACAACTATCTCTGAATGATCTCTTCTCACTCACCGGATGACTCCCAATGGGTTGATTTTCCTCTGTATTTGCTAAGTATTGATTTGCCTAATTTCCTAGTGTACATTCGTGGTATTATCTGACATTATAACAGAATGCTTGGTGGAGACAGTTGAAGCTAAATATTTAAATATTATTAGGTATTTCCTAAGAGAAAATTTCCAGAGTTTAGCATGAGTTTTCAGCACAAGGTTTAAACCAAGCTTTTGACACTTGCCAGTGCCAATGCCACTTCTTGGGAGGAGGGTGGTCACTACTGGAAATTGTCCTATGAAGCAGAAAGTGATATCCAGAGGGTGTTTTGGGAGTGCTCCTGTGTAGCTGGAGTTTTCTTGCCTGGCCCACGGTCAGGGCAAATCTCTCTCACCTGCCAGTCCCACAGCCTCAGACCCAATCAAGTAAACACAGAGACTTATATTGGTTACAAACTGTATGGCCGTGGCAGGCTTCTTGCTAACTGTTCTTACAGCTTAAATTAATCCATTTCCTTTAATCTATACCTTGCCACATGGCTCGTGGCTTACCGGCATCTTCATAAGCTGTTTCTCATCGTGGTGGCTGGCAGTGTCTCTCTGACTCAGCCTTCCACTTCCCAGCTTTATTCTCCTCCTTGTCCTGACTACACTTCCTGCCTAGCCAATGGCCAATCAGCATTTTATTTATTGACTAATTAGCAACACATTTGCCATACAGAACATCCCACAGCACTCCTGTGTCAAGACTTGTCATGGTGTGGGACTGATGCACAGAGGGAATCCAATATATACTCAGGGTATATCCAAGCCCAACAGGTAAGAGGAAAGATGTAGGCCTTGAGGATCCTGAGGGATGCTATTAACAAAGACAAAAGGACAGTCTGCTAGTTTGACCTCATGGATGCAGATTAAGACAAAAATGAATTGATGCTCTTCAAGGCTTTACAAGCGCTCCACCACATATGTCCCTCTCTCATAACTATGGACGTGTACACGTGACACCTAGACACAACTCTGACATCATAATGGAGCTAAGGTGAAAAACAGGACCCCCATGTCAGAGTTCAGAGGGCAGGGACTTATCACCACACAAGCCAGTCAACGGAGATACTAATGCTCCTTTGTCAGCACTGGTCTTGAGTCACAGGGATTTTGTAGTAATTTGACCTTGAACATGACTTTTAGGAACCTAAAATGGATCATTGGGAATTGCAGAGGTCAGAGTGGGCAAGTAGCTGAAGGAGCTAAGATAGTTCCAAGATCCAGAGAACAAGGTGGGGTTGAGATGATGGCTGCAGAGGGAGCCACGGTGTTGGGTGAGCAGAGTGGCAGGCCTGTCAAGGCCACTGAGGAGCAAGAAGAGAAGCCCCAGGAGAGGACATCCTGAAGAAAAGAGCAGCTCTGGGAAGATGAGACTTGTTATAGAGGGGCGGGGGGGGGGGAGGAGACAGCTGTGCTTGGATCTGCCATTTGGATCAGAAGCTCTGACTGAGATCAGAAGCAGACAGGTGGCCCGAGCTGACCCTGGAAGGCAGGGTGAGCGCTTTTGTCTGAGTCTGCAGTGAGATACACTCAGCCGGGCATTCAGCGGATGGAAACACAAAGCCCGAATGGAAGAGTGCTGCATCTCACACACAGCCTACTTTGGGGGCAGAGCCATGGACATTTTCTCTTTATCTTTGCCACTATTTACTTATGTGTGTGTTTTTATGAGATCGACAAACGTTCGCTTGTGCAGGGTCTTGCAAGGAGACAGTCTTGACCCACCCACACAAGCGCCCCTACTCTGGCAGAAACCACTGGGATGGAAAGGTCAGTGGCACCACCTGCAAGAGCATGGGGCTGCTATGAATAGCGGGTGAGTGAAAATCCCCCGGTAAAGGTTACCGTCCATGGAGCATGCCAGCTGACAAGACCTGACTACAAGGTTGACCCCAGGGACCGTGGGATAGGGAAGGGCTGAGGGCCAAAATGGTAGTGACATGGGCAAACCATGTCTCCCTAAAGTTCAAACATCAAAGTCTGAAACCCTGGACCTCTGCCCTTATGTAGCTACTGGACGATTGCAGATATAATAAGATGAGTTCATACTGGAGTGGGTGTCCAGCCCAATATGACTAGTTAACTTGTGAAAAGGGAGAGATTAGATGCAAAGACAGGAAAAAACCCTTGTGAGGGTAGAGACTGGGTGATTCAGTTTCATGCCAAAGGCTGCCAGGAAAGTCTCAAAACCAAGGGACAGGCAAAGGGTGGCTGTCCCTCAAAGTGCTCAGAAGGAATCAGGCCTCAGACTTGTTGCCCACAGAACTGTAAATTTCTGTCGTTTAAGCTACACAGCCTGTAGGATTTTGATACAGCAGCCCTACCAATGACTCCCCCGTAGGTTCCGAGGAGGGTGTGGCAGGAGGAGAGATGGGGCCGGGAATGTGTGCAGTTGACAGCAGGGCACATGATCTGCACCTGTTGCCCGGGAGAGGGGAAACCAATTACTCTTGCAGTGATAGATTTTAACTATGGCATCAAGATGGGAACTTTTTGTAAGAGGACAAACAAAAAGGTTAATGGCGGCTTAAGCACAGTGTGGTTCTCGAGCCTTTCTCCCAGATCTGTCTCTGGACGTAAGTACCGCCCTTGTTCTTCCTGCTCCCAGCGCCTGCCCGGCTCCATGTACCCAGCTTTAGAGCATCTGGACTCATGGGCATCAGGGCTACTTTTGCTTTTTTCTACTTTAGACCCTTCCTCTTTCAGCTACTGGAGGGGAAACCTGGAAGCCAAAGACAGTTTTTCTCTCTTACTATTTTCTTACTTACTCTTTCTGTGGGAGAAGAATCTGATTGTAACTAAGTGGCTGTTTCCACCCTGGACATTGAGTGCATAAAATGCCAGGAACTATTTCCACCTCATCTTTTCTGTCCCCCAACTCCACCCTCCTGTGCCAGCCAGCCTTTGAGCTGTTTCCAGATGGCCAAAGAGGGTGGCCGGGATGATTTGTATAAAACGCTTTGCATAGTCCCTAATGACTATTTAACAGGCTTCAGTGCCTAACAACTGCCTTCCCAAGACTGCTCTGCAAACTAGTCTTCCTCCCCAAGAGGAGAGCTATAAAACAAATTCAACAAGGCCTGAGCAGAGGAAGCAGGCTTTATGACTGCAAACAGGAGGAGGACACTGAGTTGATGCACCGTAAGAGGCTCAAAACTAGAGCAAACAAGCCGGGCGGTGGTGGCGCACGCCTTTAATCCCAGCACTCGGGAGGCAGAGCCAGGCGGATCTCTGTGAGTTCGAGGCCAGCCTGGGCTACCAAGTGAGTTCCAGGAGAGGCGCAAAGCTACACAGAGAAACCCTGTCTCGAAAAACCCCCCAAAAAAAAAAAAAAAAAAAAAACAAACAAAAACAAAAAAAAAAAAAAAAACAAAAAAAAAAACTAGAGCAAACAAAGAGCGAGGATGGCCCTTTCAGTTCATTGATCTCATTACCCCAGGCAACTGAGAACAGCCCTTTCCGCAATCAGTGCTTCGCAAACGTGCAGGGCTGGTAGTTACCAGCAGTTATAGCAAACGGTGAAATAGTCACGTTAATGAGAGATAAACTAAGACAGAATGTCTTCTGGGAGCTGAGACCCCATCAATTTCAGTAACATCCTAATATAGTCATTTCCAAGATGGAAAATGCAGAAACAGGTAGAACACCTGTTCTGATTCAAATTCCCCAGGTATCGATGGGTAAACGTCTCTCCAGGACTATTTATTGACTCATTGAGTCCTACTTAGGAGGCTCTTTGTAGGAGCCTGCAAGTTCATCCTGGGTTTCTACTGTATGTACTGCTTCCAAAGAGTGTGTGCTTACATGACTGATAAGCCACATTTAAAGTGCTTCAGCAAATATGTGTTGAATGACTTATTCATATGAGGCATTGTGCCAATCACCCAGCTGTGAAGGGGACAGCTTTCTGCACGAGAGCTGGGACACTGATGCATAATAGACTCAACGATAGTCTGTACTGAGCAGCGTTTGTCTGGAAAGCATGGGGATGGGAGGTGCACATATGGCCAAGATCTTGTAGAAATAGCCTGGGACCACGCATAATATAAGCAAAGTAAACGTGAGATTGTATCACGAGAGCCAAAGCCTCACTGGTAAAGTAGAAGTCATCATAAGTTACTATGGGTATTGGCGTCTCACTAGAGGGTATGTCGTTTTCCTGAGTGAAAAACCAGGAAGTAACCTGGGTTTTGATAACTATAGATCGAAAACATTGGTAAGTCCATCATGCCCCAAAGAAGTAATTGTAGAAGTGTCCTCAGATCTTCCCACCTCTTTATAGCAATGCTCTTTGTGAGTTTTCAGCTCCTTTGCCACATGCTGTATGGTTTATGTGCCCACCCCTTGGCCCTAGGCTGGCCGACAATGTGTTCTGGCCAGCAGTGTTCAAACAAAGGGGTGCTACAGTGCCTCTGATTCTTGACTTCAGGGTGCTGTGCCTCTACCGTGACAGCAGGAGTCCAGCCACGGCCATCCAAAGAAGCACAGACAATGCTACCGGACTAGGAAGGAGGCAGAGTAAGGGAAGACTCAGCAGAGTCTTCCAACCACGGCCATCCCCAGAGAGCACCCTCACTGTCAGCCAAGCCACATCCTGATCTTCAACTGCTCACATGAGTGGGAGCCCAGTAAAGTCCAAGGGAATCTCACCTGGCCAGCCATGATCTGGAGGCCAAAAGTGTACATTTGCTTTTTAACCCACTAAGTCCTGGGGTGGCTTTTGGTTTCTCTTTTTTTGTTTTTATTATTTTGAGTCAAAGTCTCATGAAGTCCAGGCTGGGCTCAAACTCACTCTGTACTGAGGATGTAATGGATCTTCTGGTTCCTCTGCTTCTACCTCCCAGGTGCTAGGATTACAGGTGTACGTCACCACATCTGGGGCTCAGATATGGAGCTCTGTGAATCCTGGGCAAACATTCTATCTACTGAGCAACATTCCTGTAGTGGGTGGTTGTTGGTGCCATGCCCTGAAGCACCACCCCCAGTGAGGCAGCAGACAGCTACTAGGCACATGCCCCTTGGGTGACCACCAGGGACCCTTAAGACCCGGGATGCACATAGATGCTCTCTTCTCTTTGCTACCTTGTGGTCTTGGATGCTGGTGCGTATCAAGGCAGAGCTCTCCTGAGAACTGCATTGGACCATGCCCCACCCCTCCAGGATTCCGAGACCAACTCCTTTATTCTGGTTGTGAGTTAACCCCCTGAATTAATTTCTTTGACCATCAAATAGACTCCATGGAAATATCCCATTACATCCCCCGTCCTCACAGTGGGTTTTCAGATAATAAATGAAACTGATTGGTGTGGTTTTCCATATAGAATCCATCTACCCTTCCTAGGGTTGGCCTGTGATTCATGAGTAAGTGGGGAATCTGAAAAGATAAGGCAGACATAACAGTCTAGAAATTATTTTAGTTACCCATGATAAGAGCCTGTGTGTATTCAGTTCCCCTGCTGGCTTCCTAGGCTCCTTCAGAACATAAGCTGGTTCCCACGGGGACCAAACTGTACAGCAACAGTTCCTCTGCGTGAACAAGGAAGTCAGAAGAACTCACAATGCCCTTGTAGGTGAAAATAATCAGGGCTCAACCCAAACTAACTACAATATCAGGTCAGCGACCTGTCCTCGTTACAGGTTTGCGAAGAACAAGCAACGGAATATTACCTGCACCATGACCGCCAGGCTTAACTCAAGTGTGGTGGTGGCAAACCCTGTCTCTGCAGTTTTTAATAAATGGAGTCTCACAGTGAGTCCAAGGAAGAAGTCACAGCTATGATTAAACTCCAAAGGGAGGCTAAGTGGCAGCAACCCAAAGAATCTGTTCAAAGCTCCTGCAGTTCGGCTAGCTAGAGACAGGCTGTGGGTGTACATGGGACTGACAGGGACTTGACAGCTACAGAGTCTTCTCGATGTAAAGGCTGCCAAATCCAACACAGTTCCAGCTGTCTACTCATTTGCTCCATGGCATGAGGCCTGGGTCGGTTGGGTGTTGCGAAGTAAGAGCTGGAACCATCTTTCCCTCACGAGCTCCACCAAGCTTTCTTGGAGGAAGAGCCTATGTGGTTGGTGGGATCTGCTCCGGCTATGTCTGGAAAACCGACACCCATGTGCAGAATTGTTAGGGACAAGAGACTGCCTGTGGCTCACTCTCCAGTGGGGAAAAGAAAATCGGAAAACAAGCATGAAGGAAGAAGTTGACGTTAGCTACTGCCCAGGCAGTGGGAAGGACCCACAGTAGGTTCTTTCCTTTACTGGGACAAGAATAATTAATAACAGATGATGCAACAAAGGGCATCCAGTGAATGCAGTCTTGTAGCCACTAACTGGCACACAGAGATGACATCAGCAGCCTTGTAGCCACTAACTGGCGCACAGAGATGACATCAGCAGCTTTGTAGCCACTAACTGGCGCACAGAGATGACATCAGCTTGATGAGCCTAAGGTGCTAAGTCTGCAGTCAATTTTTCAGACACAGACATGGTTCAACTTGAAGCCCCTCTGAGTGAAGAGGACGCCCAGGGGTCGGCAGATCATTAGCACCAGTACTGTGAAGAGTGGCATGTTCACGGTCACTTAGTTAAAGTGCATGCTCCTTGTTAGGGTTTCTGCAGTCTCTGGAAACATCTGGGAATGACACACGGTATTTTAAAAAAAAAAAATCTTAGAGACCTAACTAAACGAGGCATCAGTTTATAGCATGGACACGATGCATAGCTACAATACACAACAAATTGTTCTAAATGTGAAAGGAGATTTTCAGAGCCCATGAGGTTTAAAGGTACACATTGAGAATACGTGACCTCTATTGATTAAAGCTCTATTTAACATACATGAGCACTAGAGTAGATCTGCCTTATCCCATGGGATTATCCTTGAGGCCTCACAGATGTGCCCACTACTGGTAAAGGCATACATAGTAGGCACCCCATCACATCCGTTAATGGCTTCCTGGCTCTACGCCGCTCTTCCTTGTTACCCCGCCCTATCCCTCCCCAACGCTCTTTGGTTTCCAGGTGTCCAGCAGATCTCTTCCCAGGCTTGGGCTCCAAGCTCTGGCTGGTTACCTGACTCTGGCTCCAGCACATGGCAGCCATCTCGCACCTGTCCAATTCTGGTCTGGACTTGTTTGTTTTTGTTCCATTTCCTGTGTTGTAAACACATGGCTGTGCCCACCTCTTCATTTCCTTCTAAGGGCTTGTCCTTTGTTTATGACTACCTGGCCCTTAGCCCTCCAAGTCTGGGGTGGGAAAGGCCCTCTCCTTCGCTGTCGGTTTACTCTGCTGTCTCTCAAAGCTCTCACTGGCAGAAATCAGCTTATGCTAGAGTTCTAGAAATGGACACCAAATGAACACACACACACACACACACACACACACACACACACACTCACACACACTTTCCCACCAACTGCATGTACTTAGGGAGAGGCATGTAGCTGTCCATTGTCTTTTGTTCACATTTCCAGTTACTCGAGGTTCGGAAAAGCCAGC